>NC_081190.1:24937152-25160427 GCF_902713425.1 Acipenser ruthenus
TTGTTTTGTGTGACCTTTTTATTTTGCTCTGGGAGCAGTGTTTTTTATTTATTTTCTTTAATAAATGTCTGCCCCATCACTTAAAATCACAGCTACTGTCTCCAAGTCTCAATAACCCTCAGTCACACTGTCACACAGCTAAACATATTTCTTGGTACCACAGAGGGTATGCTTTAACCAGTTACTGATCTGGCCACTGGGAAATGACTCACACAAGTAAGCAAGTTAGAATTCCTCTCCACCTCCACACAAAGTAACAAACAGCCATGCCTGCATAAGGAACCTGTGAGCCATTTCTGTTTATTTTGTTTTAACCATATTTCTGTTGATTGACACACACCATGAGCCAGATTGCTGCAGGGATGGTGTTGAGCGATTGTGGGAGAGTGTATTTTCTGATTGACAGGCAGGAGACCGAGATGGAGGTTGGGATTGACACATCCCGCAGGTGCGCAGGATTTATTTATTTATTTACACACAAATCACATGCTGCTACCAGCAATGGTAGCTCACAGAGAACATCCGGCCAAGCATACAAAAGGCAAATTAAAACACATTACAAAAACTATAAACAAAAGTTGCCAAGAATACTCCACAAACAAGTGGAGGTCCCGCTTTATACTGGTGGGATCTACTATCCTGAAACTAACTCCCTGTCCCTCGGGCAGTTCACTCAACTCCAACCCTAGATGTACACACGGTCGCTGGCGGCTGTGGCTTCCTTCTCCCACAACAAACTCCGAGCAGTCGAGGGTTTTGCAGCAGCAGCGCTCTGATCCCTATGGCTATGCAGCAGCCCTGAGGTGTATAAATCGGGGCCTTTTTATTCCTGACACCCCGCTGGAACACCCACCTGCTGATTAAGATCCCACAGCTGGCAATCTCAGGCTGCTCTTTCCTGCAACCACACACAGCAGGTAAGATCTCCCAAGAGCGCCAGGTTCCCCATGAAACATTTACAGACAAATAATCTCACTATTATTCACATAAACACAATAAATAAACAGAAACCTCCTTTTCATGGGCAACAATTAAGAAACATTTGCTCTAATCAACATTTGGGCCGACGATTCCATCCAGAGAAGCTTGGATGGAAGCGTCAGTAACAAGAACGTCTTCAAAGCTATTTGCAAGAGGTTGGCTGAGGATTTCACAGGACATCAGTCCAGTGCAGAGGCAGATTAAAAACAGATGAAAGTGTGGTCATGTGAACGTTGCTGCTTCCCGGGCATTGCGTACTTGCTTCTGTCACCCTAGGTCGACCCTGCTTCTTCAAAAAGCAGTGTGAAAATGCATATTTTAGATTGCCAGTGTAAAAGGTGTTTGGATTAAAGTGATTTAGGCTTTAAGGTATTTTCCAGAACATTATAACAGGGAACATTTTTTAACACTTCTATATATGCACACCATTCTTATTTACATGAGCATGTCTAAAGCAATTTACAATAATCTGTGTTGCTGTATTTGTTCCAGTTTCTGAACATTTCATGATATATACAGTATGGATCACATTTCTTTCTGTATTTTTACTGTTCAGCAAAAAAAAGTTGTCTGATTTATGTAAAAAAAAAAATCTGCATGCATGGAATCATAAAAGGAATGTAGCCATTATTAAGACAATTTCACTTAGATTATCCAGCTTTCAGATAGAGAATTCCAGGAAAAGCATTTCAGAATAAAATACACTTGCATTAGTTGTACATTCTAATTTTACATTTTGTTGAATAATGTACATATGGTAACAGCCAAATTTAAACAAAAGGTTGTCAGCTCGCATGGGCACCACATTATACATGCTTGTTTTATGACACCGATATACTTCTTGTATTGTCAGTTACACTGTCGTAAAATGCAAAATCAACCGATGCTTGTCTGCAGTTAAAGAAAATTCATTAACAGATGCCAAACAGGCTTTTATTAACTGTATTTAATGTGTGGTTTAGGAATATGTTTCAAAACTGCCACGTTGAACAAGATACAGTGATACAGGTACTAAAATCATCCATTTATTTATTGATGCAGCAAGCAATTCCTGAATTACATCAGAACTGTTCTATCAGATGACAGCACCACAGCCGATATAGTCCGACATAGTATTACTTGGATGTGACAAAGTCCGATTACACCAGTTCTGGGCTAACAGCGACAGAACAAATTTATATTGACTTTGTTTTAACCCTTCTGTTTCTTGGGTTACACAGGTTTGAGGCATTTACAGTGGAGGACAACAGCCAGACACACAGACAGGACAATGAGGTAAGTGATTAATTATGTTTATTCTGGATACAGACAATGTTAAAAAGAATATGAATAACTAATAAGCAGTACAGCTACAATTTCACTAACCAATTCCCCTAGCCAGGTCATCAGTACCGGATGTGGTTCCAGTCTGCTGCTCCCCAATTTAGCAATTAATTTAATCAAATTCACCTCACCCACAACAGGGGGCACCACTGAGCCCAACCCACAGACTAAGGCAGTCTAGCCGGACAGTTTGGTGCTACTGGTGTCCCCGCTGGTCAGTCTCCAACAAGGTAGCGCTTTCTGTTGCACACAGCACACCATCAATGGTCCGGCGCCGCCTCCAATATTGGGGTGATAGTAGTCCCTCTCCGGCCCTCCAACTCGGGATGGAAAAGAACAGATCTGTATGTAAAACATGAATATTGTAGCAGTCATGCTGGGGCTGGGTGGAACTCTAGTAATGCTAGCACCTGTAGTTCGAGTGTTTTTTTTTCCAGCCATGCCATGGAGTGGCGGGCGATGATGTAGGTCTTCAGGGTGTGGAGAAAAGAGAAGCTATAAAGGACAGCCAAGAGAATTTGGGGAGAACTGCAGTGGTGTTACAAAGACAGCTTTGCTCTCGACCTCGATTAGGTAGTGTATTCAGAAGAAAGTGTAGGGAACTTGACTGTAACTTATAGTCTTCTGGTAATAAAAAAAATGCCTGGTGCCTTGCACTCCTGTTACATGACAAAAGGAGACTTTTTTAATTACTTTAAATTCCACTGTTTGTGTGCCAGATGGCACTGTGCTGGGTATTATGAGATACTTTTAAAAATATAACATGTTCACTAAATCTGTAACAGTAAGCTTGGATCCAAATGGAGGCTCAGGGAAAACATCCGGGGTTACTTGTTAAATAGTTCTCAATGACGATGCACTTGCTGAGCAATGACATTTTAATGTGATTACTTTGATGGTGTCCTGTAGTTTGACAGTGCTGCAGCTGATTAAACATACAGCAGTTGGTACAAAAATTTTAGTTCTGCCAAGTTCATGTTGCTTGGCTGTGTGTCTGCAGTATACTAAATTAATTCCTGATTGTTTTTTTTAAATTTTCCATTTCAGTATGATCCCCCTACTCCTTGCAGTTGCCAATCCTATCTTAAATTTCATACTTTCCTAACTAAATTACCTACATGTCCAGGAAGAGAGATTCTGTTTATTGAAAGTCTTCTTCTTCAGTGACTAAACAACTTAATGAACATTTACACTTACTGCCCTAGCTAAGTGAGTTCAGAAACAAAGCCTCTATTTAAATAAGCTGTTCATGTACCAACAAAGCAAATAAATGACATACTGAGTTAAATGAGTGACTTGTATATCTCAGTTTAGTCTAAATGTTTAGGGACAGGCTAAACACATCAGTATGATTCATTCAGTTGTTTTTCATCTAAACTTTACTATAAAGAAAAAATGGAAACACACCTGCCTTCCATTATTATTTTTACCAGTTTGTGAATCAAAATGTGAATAAGTAATGTCATGCCTGTTTGCTGGTAGATCGTGGAGAACAATGTTGGCTACTGAACTTTGGAGGAGAGGCCCAGTCCAGTTAGTCCCTATGTAACCTTGTCGTGGCCCTGATTAGTACGGTTGGTGTCGCTAAAACAAGATGAGTAATAATAATGATTTTACAGAATCTTACACTATAGATTTTTTTTATGTTATTATATTATTATTAACATCTTATTATATAAAATTATTACAGGGACTTTTGTTAGTGGGTGGATAGGACAAGTCTAAAATAAATCAATCAAGTTGTGCATTAAATGGAATTCAAATTAAAATTAGCTGTAAATTGTCCGGCACACAACACATTATTATATTATTACATAATCACCTAATATGATTGCATTTTTACATTTTACATCTAAACGGATGTTACTGTACTGTATTACCTTACAGCACTAATAAATGACATTCTAATTATGAAAATATGTATCTTGTCAGCTAAAAAAGAATATTTGATGCTTTTTATTTTGTAATTTTTTTTTACTAAATTGCTTCATGTTCCTCTGCGCTATATATATATACACACAGTATATATAGTTAATTCCCTGGGGAATTCTGCAACAAAATTTCATAAATTCCGGGAACATTCTGTAGTATTTCTGCAGTGGTTTTACACATAAGATAAACTCAAGATTTATATACTTTTACATATCAGAGTGTCATATAACAAATTGGAATTCTTTTTCTGCTAGTATTTCTAATGGTCAGAGAGAGTACATCGATTTAAACGTCAAGTGCACTGAAACAAATGTCAAAAACAAAATATTACTCTTCATAAGATTCACATAAAAGCAGCATCCATTAACAAAACTGTAAAACCATCACACTAAACTAACATGAATTCTTACAGTGAAACATTCTCAAATGTATATTCTTTAGATTTACTTTAATTAAGGATGACTTCCTCCTCATTGTTTTCTGCCAAGCCACAGTCAATCCTCAAACCCAAGCGACTCTTTGTTTTTGTTTTTTTAAACTCTATGCTCACCACAGTACAAAATCAATTGATCACTACTTGGTAGATAAGCAAGTGGGAAAAAAAAATATATATATATTGAACCCTTCGTAAAAATATCTTAAACGTGACAATCTAACAGGTAAAGATTTACAGCAACGTTTGAACAACTGAATTCATCATATCCCATTGTTCTGCTTTTAAAATTTAAATCAATTGCACTTTTCTTTATCTGAAGTTGAAAATGATATAAGATGCATCCCCAATAACAGCATACACACATATTGACATAAGATGATAAAGTTAAAAGAAAACTTAACTTGACACGTTCTATCTCCGATTCTGTATTGGTGTGTAGGCTCGTCGTTATTGTAGTCTGCCGTCTCTTTGAACTGCTGGCGCAATCTTCCTCGTACTTCTGTTCATGTTTTTGGGAAGCCAGATGGTCATTTAGTGTGGATTTCCAAGTGTGATCCAAAACACAATTACATGCCTTGCAAAATAATTTGCCACCATCTTCATACATTGTTTTTTTCATACTCTTTAGCCCGTTGTCTTGCTACTTTGCTACTTTGGATTGAAGGGAATTGTTTTATTCAAATGTCAGTTTGTTTTAAATTTACAAATGACTTGCATGCTTTTTTTCTCCTTTCAAAAAATAGGAGTTAATTTAAGACTGGAGGTAACACTTTTAAAATAAGGCTCACAATGTATTAGGGGCGACAATTTAAATGGCAAATGGTATTACAGTACCACTTACCATAAAACGGTGGCAACTTTAAAATGTGTACAGTGAACTTTTAATGACCCTCTGTCAGGCAAAAACACAGCAACATATTGGAGGGAAGGTTACAGTTAGGCTGTTGCAGGCTGAGTAAGGCTCAATATGGCTCAGTAGAAAGTAACACAAGCAGAAAACCATATTAAACAAATGTCACGATTGAAAAGACATCATTTGCTCTGACATATTGTAGAGCTGTTTACTGGGGGACAAAGCTCTGTGCGTAAATCCAGCATGATTGACCTCCTTGAAGAAAGCATTTTAGATGAGGACCTGATGTTACAAAGCAATATTAGCTTGTTTAAAGTTTTATTCATATAGTCAGAGATCATACCACTAGAAATGTTTTGTCATCAGTCGTATCATTATTATTATTATTATTTATTTCTTAGCAGACACCCTTATCCAGGGCGACTTACAATTGTTACAAGATATCACATTATTATTATTTTTTTTTTTTACATACAATTACCCATTTATACAGTTGGGTTTTTACTGGAGCAATCTAGGTAAAGTACCTTGCTCAAGGGTACAGCAGCAGTGTCTGGGATTGAACCCACGACCCTCTGGTCAAGAGTCCAGAGCCCTAACCACTACTCCACACTGCTGCCCTACAGCGATTGTATGATACAGCGACAAAATCAGTTCTGGTGTCCCGTAGCACTGTTCAAAAAAGTTACTAGCATAATATGATAATTGATGTAATTATGGGTATTTTACAGTAACAGTAATAAATACTCATGACCTCTTCTGAGGTAAAACTATTGGACATATGTTACTGTACTTACTGCACTGTACTTAGAAACAAAAAAATGGAGAGTTTGTCTTATAAATACCCAATCCGCACAACATAAATCATGCATGAGAAGCAAATGTTGAAAATGTGATTGTGAATTATTCAGGCAGTGTGGCTGCTGTACAGTATTAGCCATGTAAGAACTACAGGTGTGTATACTGTAATTAAGCTGATAATACAATCTGTAATATATCAAAATGCTATTTCCATCCCTGAAAGACTTTCTGGTACAGGAGAGTGGGTTATCCCTTATTAGGCACTCTAACCTTTTCGATATTATGCATACCACATGACAATCAACCCAATAGTTGTGAAATAAAACTCCAATGTTTAGAAATTCCAGTGATTACACTGTACACTTGTTTTTGCATAATATTATAATGAGTTCTCTAAACCATTTTCTCAAAGGCAACATAATCGGTCCCGCTTTATTTTTAAGGACTTTTTTTGTTTATTAACTGTTAACAAACAGCTAATAAACATGTTACTGTACATTATTTATTTTCTGTTAATTGTTTGTAAATAATATATAATAGGCCAGCTAAAACTGCAAACACCAGAGCCCTATGGATGATCAATCAAACACCAGAGCCCTATGGATGATCAATCAAACACCAGAGCCCTATGGATGATTAATCAAACACCAGAGCCCTATGGATGATCAATCAAACACCAGAGCCCTATGGATGATCAATCAAACACCAGCACCCTATGGATGATAAATCAAACACCAGATCATATGCTTGAAATCGGTTCAAATTGTTACTGTAGTAATGTTTAGCAAATTAAATCAGGTTTTTTATTAACCCTAACCCTAACAGTAACCCTAACCTGAACCCTAACCCTAACCCTAACCCTAATCCTTAGCTAAAAATTAACAATGTTTGTTAACAGTTAAAAAAAATGGCCTTTAAAATAAAGCCTGGCCACATAATCAACTATGAAACTAAGCTTTATTGGTACCTTTCAAAATATGTAATTAAACAGATTTGTAATTACTATTCAATTAAGTATTATTACTAGACAGTCAGTGCAAATTATATATTTACTATTTCAATTAACCTTACATCACAACAGGACAGAACAAGTACTTTCAATGAATGCTTAATTGAATATATTCATTCATTAGTTATGTTTTGCTGCTCCTAAACAATGAGTCATATTTCTCTTAATGTCAGTAAGAGCTGATATGGTATGTAGTAATACATTCATGAAATTCATCCTTAGAAATATCTGCACAAACCAAACTGAAGTATATCAAAGGAGAAAATAAACTGCAGAGATAATGTTGTCACAGATATTTACAACTTGTGTTCCTACTTCCTATTCCACAGAACATGTGATAGTGGGACTACTTCCTACAAAAAAAGACCTGTAAAGGCCAGAGTGTTAACTGCATTCTTATAAAGTACTTTAGGGTGCAGTTGGAATAAAAACCTGCAGGGATACCTGCCCTCCAGGACCAAGTTGTGCACCACTGCTCTAAACCCACATTCTAGCCTGCAGAACTGAACATATTTTAGAGATGGAGGATGCTGAAAAAATGTTTGTGTAGTACATCTAATGTAAATAACTTGGTGTGGCAATGTGCCCCGCCCCTGTGTGCATTTGTGTGTTATATGTTGCGTGTGGTGTGTTATAAATGGGTGTGTGTAGCACGAGTTATTTAAAATGTATAATTGTATTTAGGCACAGGGATTGCACTTCACTTCACGTGCATTTAAAGTAGTTAATAATATGTGAGCATGGGGTTGCACAGATTTAGTTCACGTGCTGGGATTCAAGTGAATAATTAATTGGTAATTGAATCCTAGCACAATTGTATATATAGATGCACGCTTTACTCACTCGGGGTTGTGTGCTCGTGAGTGGAAAACGGGTGTGGAGAGGAGGTAAAAACTAAAAAGAAACAAAATAACAATTGCTATTGCGCGCTGGAAGCACCAGCGCGGTACTTGTTTGTCTGTTCGTCCACTTTGTTTGTCTGCCTATTTACTTTGGCCAACATGCCGTTTTGTTTGTTCAGTCTGTGTTTTCTGTTTTGTACAACCTTTTTATTTGAAATAAACCGGCGCAAGCAAGCGCCTTCATCATTTCACCGTCCTGTGTGTGTTTCCTTTACTGGGTCTGACGTCATCACTCAGCCAGCCTTGTCACACTTGGTTACAAACTTGAGTACTATTGTAGCAACTCGGGCTAGAGCGCTATATAAAAAACAGCCAGTCCAATCCGCTATACTGTGAAAAAACAACTCTGCACTCTTCCTTGGTCCAGAAGTTTGCCTGTGCGTACTCCGCGCTCAAGAACGTACAAGCAAGTCAGCTCCTCTCTACTTTGTCTGTTCCAGTCCAGGCGTGGGGTAACCATGACAACAGGAGGGAGGCTTGGAGAGTATTCTTTCTAGCAAATGGATCACACTTAGACAAATACCCATTCGGAAGCAGCATTTAAACAATGCACAGAAACAAAACACAGAGGAATGCATGTTCATGTCCAGGCTGTGTAGTTGTTAGTCTTCACTGGGGATTACACTGGGAGCATTGCATTGGAACTGGCCCCTGCAGGATTGGCCTTTGTCTTCCTTTGGCCAGTTGGTTGCTGGCATCCGCTATCAAGCTTGGCCGTGGAATCAGAGAAAAGAGACTGCATACTCCTACTATTTATTTATTTATTTAAAACTGTATGGTCAAACAACCTTGTTCAGTATCCACTATACCACTAACTTGATTGCTTGTTGTTTGCCAGATGGCCATTTTGCACATGATTTTTATTACATGAGAGTAGGTGTTAAAACTTCATGCTGATATTGGACTTAGCTCTAGCCAAGATAAACACCAACTAAGACATAGCTTCTTTTACTGTAAACTAATGTGATCCATCTGTGTTTCCTTCCATCCGATAATATAGATATCCTTCTGCCTGGTGTTGATGGCTGAAGTGTAATGCTGGCTCCAGGGATCAGCCTATTTTGACTCCCTGGCTCATCAGCACACACAATGACTGCAATGCTGGCTCCAGGGATCAGCCACTGTGCGGCCTCCCTAGCGCATCAGCATGACAACAGTCTGGACTGAGCTGAGTAGGGTACTTCTCTGGGGTCTTCAAGGGGTCACCTTCCATCATTGGTGTTTTGTCGACTAGCCCACGACACCTTAAGAGGGCTTGACAATGATTCTGGTGTCCCAGATCCTCTCCTACCCATAGATTAAGGTTCTGTGGTGATGGGAGAACATCATATATTGACCTGATGAGGAAACCTGTCCTGCTCTGTTCCATTGTCCATAGATCTTGCCAGCTGATCTTGTGTTATTATTATTTATTATTATTTATTTCTTAGCAGACGCCCTTACCCAGGGCGACTTACAATTGTTACAAGATATCACATTATACATTACTTCACATTATACAGATATCACATTATTTTTACATACAATTACCCATTTATACAGTTGGTTTTTTTTACTGGAGCAATCTAGGTAAAGTACCTTGCTCAAGGGTACAACAGCAGTGTCCCCCACTGGGGATTGAACCCACAACCCTCCGGTCAGGAGTCCAGAGCCCTAACCACTACTCCACACTGCTGTTGTTCCCATCTCATCCATTCTCCCTGCTTGGCCTGGGAAACTGCCTTTACACACGTTGAGCTGGGGCTGCTTTGTAACATGTAAGTCGCCCTGGATAAGGGCGTCTGCTAAGAAATAAATAATAATAATAATAATAATAATGTAGGAGGAGCTGAACTGAGACCAAGGCCTCCTATTCCATGCTGTACTTGCCCCATGATATCATTGATACGAAGGGCAGCCTTTGCATCTTCCACAGCTTCCTTTGCCGCCCACTTTCTTTCAGTTTTCAACACAGGTGCTGCCTCACTCGCACATTCATCGTTTCTAATCAAACCTTGGCACACTTAAACTCCTCAGTTAGAGCTGAGACTGGCAGTTGCAGTATCCCTTTGCTCTGAGGCAGCGTGGAACTCCTGACCATTTTAACTGATTAACGCTTCCAGCTTCTCTGCTGTTGTCAAGGAAACCTCATATACAGTGAGTGGCCACATAAGTCTTGGCAGTAGACCAAACTGAAAGCACCAGAGTTTAAGTTTGCCCTGTAAAGCGCTGCTATCTATGCTCTTCAACCCTTGCACTGCTTGTTGTCTAACTTCTCCCACGTGAACTGTGTCCTTTAGGTCCCCATCATACCATCTCCCAAGATTTTTCATAGGCTTCTCATACACTGTTGGTATTGCCTCATTGTTAATGTAGAACCTCTTATCCACTACTTTACCTTTAATTATAGAGATTCTCCTTGATTTAGTGGGCTTGAATTGCATTTGTGCCCATTCAATGTTATTGATTAGTTTGCCCAATAACTGATTACTGCAGGCTACTGTTGTAGTCATGATTGTCATGTCATCCGTGTATGCTCTAATTGGTGGCAGTCACATTCCAGAAGCCAAGCATTCTCCTCCCACTACCCATTTTAACACCCTAATGATTACTTCCATTGCCATGGTAAAAGCCAGTGGAGAAATGGTGCATCCTGCTATTATTCCAGTTTCTAGACATTGTCATGTAGTGGTAAATTCTGAAGAAGAAAAACAAAATTGCAAATCTCCGAAGTAGGCTTTCACTGAGTTTGTTATTGTCCTTGGTACACTGAAAAAATCAAATGCTGCCCAAAGAAGCTCATCTGGCACTGAACCATATGCATTAGCCAAATCCAGGAATGTCACATGGAGCTCCTTCCTCTCCTTTTTAGCTGTATGAATTTGCTGCCAAATCACACTAATGTGCTCTAAGCATCCTGGGAAACCTGGAATACCAGCTTTCTGTACTGAAGTGTCAATGAAGCAGTTCTTCAATAGGTAAGCTGACAATCTTTGTGCAACAATGCTGAAGAAAATCTTGCCTTCCACGTTAAACAGGGAAATACGGCGAAACTGACCGATACTCGTAGAATCTTTTTCTTCGAGTATAAAGACTCCACCTACTCAGCGCCATGCTCTTGGTACAACCTGTTTTTCCCATGCTACTTTCAACAATTTCCACAGGATTCGTAGAACACCAGGGGCACTGTTGTACACTCTGTATGGAACTCTATTAGGCCCATGATGATGCCCTTGCCTTTTTCACAGCTTGTTTGACCGGGTTCACAAGAATCATTAGGTTCATCACTAGTTGTGTTTATGCAAGTCCTCTTCTCATCTATGACAGGGGTGCTGATATCCTGTGAACTGTGGTTTGCTTCCTGTCGATAGATTTCATATGACTTGACTGACTTCGTAAAAAGTACTGATCAATGCAAGGCCTATTTGGCCAAGACAAATATTGTTATAGGACAATAACATAGGAAGTTGCAGTAGTGTTAATAACTGCTCCCCACTTCATCTGGTCTGAGTAAACTACTTCCTAGTTGACTAGGCAATGAACCCAAGCTGTAACTATTCTATAGAATGCAAACAATCCCAATATAGGACAACAGTTGGTACTGATTCATCAATAAGCTAGAAACTATAAGATTCTCTACTCCTGTATCTCTGTTTCTGCTGTGGAAAGATTAGACATGTTGGAGGTCCTTTTACAAAGTCATCCTGCATTTGAGTAATCCATAATACTAAAAGCAATTTTTCAGAAAGCTTTGATCTGTGACACACCGCATGATCAAATAATTCTACCTGCTATTAATTGTCACATGTGTTTTGCAAAAAACACTTTGATGTAATAAGTACATTTTGTCATTACTTTCTGTACCCCATGAAGATTTATTGATCGATTTACTATTGACAAATGCAACCTCTAAGAAAATGCATTGAAGGAGTAGAGTGTAATAGCACTAGATGTAGTTGTTTTAACATCCAAGTTATTTATTATTGATTAATTAATATTATCCAACTGTTATCATTATATCTCTTCTAAACTTGAAATAATCCTTATCTGCCAATCAGACGGGTATGCCATTCACTGGTTTAGCAAAACAACATTACAACAAACATAGAAGAAATGCATTCAATAGAACAAATTCCAATGTTTCAAACTTTTTCTTTAGTCACGGGCACTATACGCAGGTCTCAGCATTAACACAGACAAACATATATATATATATATGGATGAAAGCTATTTTTGCATCCTGAGCCATTCTAAAAAAAGGCATAATACCGCAGTAGTGACGTCAAAATGGCATATTCCTCTAGAAGATTATACTTGACCTCTGACCCATATTTGACTCCTGTGCACCACGAGACCACTTTCAAACACAAAATGTTTTGTTTTCAATCACTCGACAACACCCACAATTCGCGGTTTTTAGGCACTTTTAACAAATCTGTCTCTGTGATCTGTCTCGCACCAACGGGAGCACCAAAACAAGCGAGCAAGACAAAAAAAATAGCATATCCCATTGAAACACCTTTTCCTTAAAAATACATTATTTTTTGCAGTTCATTATCTACCCAGTTTAATTCACTGTTGACATAATTTATGTTTTTATTATTATTATTATTGTTATTATTATTATTATTATTATTATTATTATTATTATTATTAATAATAATTAAATTCACTTGCAATTTGAAACACCGAATCCATGTATTATAAAAATAATACATGGGCTTCAGTGAGTTAAAGGGAAATAATTCCATCTCGGGTTTCTACTCTCCAATAATTTCTTTACAATAAAAATAATGTTTTCAGGAGTCTTATTTGATGTTGATTATACCAGGGGGTGTATGCTTGGTTTTCTGCACGGGTTGCTTTTAAGATGCTATATTTCTTTCCTTATTTCGTATTGCTTAGGGTTTGCCTTTATCAGTGAGAATCATTTCGATTATTTCAGTTTTTTTCAGTCTTGCTACTGCTTTTCCTTGCAGCTTGTGGTGTTCTGGCCTGTTTCCTTGTTTTTTTTTTTACACCAATTAGTTTGCTGCCGAGATCTTGCCAGAGTTCTGACTGTTCCCAGTGATATATCATTCCTATCTGAGCTGCACATTCTACGGTATCTAGCTGTTTTGGGGATCTTGTAGTTTGGCTTGGTGTAATTCACATGCTATATTTCTTTTACTTTCAGTCAGAATCCAGGTAATAAGCATCTCTAACTTGTTAAATACGTTTTAAAAAGTGTCAGTGTGCTACTTGTTTACAGATGCACTTTTTGCTTGTAATGTTTCTCTGTAGATGTTTATATTGGTTAGGTTACAATAAAACAAATACAACTGAATAGTTTTACAAACTTTTTTGATTAACATGCTATTTTAAAAATCAGCGAGGAGCGGAGCGTGAGTGTGAAAGGCCTCTGGCACCGCTCCACGCTCCAACGCCCGCTCCAATCCCCCCCCCAAATTCATAACTCAGGTAACTAAAAAAAAGTGTTATAGCTCTGTCGTTTCATGTAAAATTAAATAGTTTTCATGTAGCGTTTAATAAAGCTGGTTAAACTTCTCTTTAATCTTGTCTTTGTTGAATTGCTTTTAAAATTTAGATCATAACTTTAGATCAGAAGAGGCTCGCTCTCTGTGTGACACTATTAGTAAATAGAGCGAGTGAGTCCGTTGCTAATTTATGAAATTTATTTACTACCCCTTAGTGGCATATACAAAACGGGTAATAATCCATAAATAAAAAAAATAAACTGAAGAGGGAAGAAGTGTGAGATAGCGAGATAAACATTTTGGAAGTGATTTACACTAGCAGTGGAGCGGAGCGTGAGTGGAGCTGGCTGCAGAATTAGAAGCACCAGAGCGGAGCGGACTGTGGAAGTAAAAGCCTTGGAGCGAGCGGTTTCAAAGAGGAAGAGAGCGAGGAGCGGCGTTTATGAGCGCTCCACTCCGCTCACATGCTCTGTATGATATACCATGCTTTGCTGTGATTGGTGAGGCATCTCATTATATTTTGTACTGCACAGCAGACAGCAGCAGCAGGTAACAATCGCTCTGGTTTTGATTCTGGTTGCACTGTCTGGAGGCCCATCCAGGCTAGCTACCCCCCCCCCCCCCCCCCCTCCCCCCCCCCCCCACCCCCCACCCCCACCCCCCACCCGTACCACCAACTAAACACCACCAAATCAAAGTAACAATCATGGCCGTAACTAGCTACAATGACTTTTTTTTCATCATAAATGCTGATGCTCATGTAAATATTCTGGTAAAGTACAACAGACTCCTTAATTTTCTCTGTTGGTTTGCTGTGTAACATAGATTAGGAGGTTGAATTAGTAAATACCAAGCAGCCATATAAATACTGCCAGCTATAGCCTGAAACCTAAGTCCTTGAATGTCAGCTCTGGTTATGGTTACAATACTGGTGGAAAAATACAGTGGGGCCCAGCGATACTGCACCACACCTGTCAGTCTCGGGTTTAACAGACTTATATAAAAAATTGAGTAATCACAATAAAAAGTACTCAGAGTGATTGCAAACATCATAAAAAGGGAAGAGTACAGTAAACACATGAATTCATGTGTACTGTAATGCTTTGATTTGATAGAAATATGGACAGTGCTTAGTTACTCCAATTTCACACAGATTTTAAGGTGGTACCTTAAATTAGTTGACTCTAAATATCATGTCAAAATAAATCCTAGGGAATTGATTGATCATCAGAGGTTATTCACCCCTAGCCGTGCATAAGACCATTCTTAGTGCATGGCCATGTTATCTTGCTCAGCCAATCATACCATTTAATGTATCCAAGACATGTTATGATTGTACTTATTTGTGGCTGTATGGCATATATAATACGTTGCTTCTTGCAGTGAATCCCTCCACACTTCTCATAACGCCACAGATAGTGTTTATGCGCTACTTAAGTGCCTTTTAACAGCAGTAGTAGGTACCACTGAAGACAAATGCACAACTTTTCAGTTTTTCCACTGTGCATTGATAATTTTGCAAGCAGGCTAATTCTGCTTTTTTCCCACAATCACAGAATCACGTATTTCTGGAGGGACTACATAATGTATCAAAGATAAAAAGGAGGTGCATGGCATTAGGTCTATCAAAGCAATGAATCAGTCAAGGACACTAGTAGATCAGTAGGTCTGATTTGCAATATGCTGAATGTTTAAGCCATAGTCATTATATCTAGTTACGGCCATGATTTTACCTTTCCACTGAGAAAAGTTCTTAAAGGAAATGTTCTTAAAGGATCACATGCATAATGAGAGAAACAAAAATGTAATAAACAAATAACGTTTTACTTGTCAGAGTTGTTTATCTAGACAGTGCCAAATATCTAAATGGAACAATATTCGGTTTGTTGTTGTTAAAAGATGTTGAGCTTGTTGAGCTGTAATTGGCTGATTCAGATGTTATGGGTATTGATTGGCTGGTTTTGGTGGATAATAAAATACATTTGGACCAATTGTGTCTTTGTTTAGTATTTTTTGTCCAATAGATGTGAATTGAGCTTTCATGTCAAGTCGAAATGAAAAAGCCGGCACTTGCACGGATTGATTTTAAGTTTGATTCACAGTTGATGCTGTGAAGTTCCAGCAGGCATCTACTGTCTGATAGACGCCTGCTAGAGCTGGAAGCTGATTGGCTTATGATACTGAATCGTTTTCTAATGCAGCAAAATCCATGCTTGACCCACGTTTCTCAATCTGCAGCACTGAAGTCATTGACAAGTATTTTTTCATCATCTAAAGCATACTGATGCACTGATCCCTAGCTTGAAGGCATCTGCTAAAGCAGAGTTAGAGGCATTACTTTCAAAAGGTTGAGAGTACCTCTAATTTTATTAAAGCCTCCTGCCATCCAGCTAAATTGACCTTCTCTGTCCTTGGTCTTTCAAGTAATTCTGCTTTAGCTATTGTATTCTATGTATTTGATCAAATAAAGAAACCATTTTTAGAGCGTGAATATTGTCTTTTACAGGTTCATATTTAGTATTCTTTTAGTATTCTGTCGCTGGTCCTTGATTGCATGCGTGTCTTTATGGAAGCACCTGGGACGCGCAACAGGAGACGCGTTGCTAAGCAACTAATTGAGCAGGGAGGCTCAACTGGTGCTGTTGATTGGAAGGACATGATTGGCTGGGGGGCATGCCCGGAGAGCCTGGGCGCAGCTCAAAAAGTGTGTGTCACAGCTCGAGGCTACTGCACGGCCATAGCCATACAGACAGTTGCTGAGCGAAAGCTTCCTGTGTTGACTTCGAGGAGGAGTGTGTTCGCTCCATGGAGAGAACTACTACATTAAACCCTTCCACTGCAAGACGGTGCTCGTGAAGCCATTGCCCAGCTGAGGCCGTTTGAAGAGGCTGGAGTCGCCGTTAGGATGCCGGGACTCCAGGAGCCCAGAAGTAGGTCAGTTTAGGGGATGTTTATACCAAACAGTATAGCGGGAGTTTGCGCAGTGTAGTAGGTTCCAGGAGAGGGATGTCACTTTTAATGGGACTAGCGCTCACCTTTTGTGTGGCAAACACTTATTTTTAACTTTGTTTTGTCTTGTTTTGTTTATTAAATCCGGCACTAGGATTACCATTGTTGGCCCCCTTGTGTCGGGGCCTGTGTTGTGATTAAATCTGCACACCTGTGTGGTGTGTCAACACCCAATGCTGTGTGTCTGCCTTGGTATTATTCAGTGATGACCCACATATGTAACATCACCCTGTTACAATGCTGAATAGATAAGTAGAGATTAGGTTGTTCTTTTGCCTCTGATTAATACTGTAATTGAAAGAAACTAGATGACCTGTTTTTTAAATGTAATATTTCTATTTGTCAGTAGGTATCATAGGCTTCTAAACATGTTACAATAAAATCAAATCATGTTTAAAACTACAGTATATGGTTAAGACCGTATTCTGAACTATCGCAAGTGTTTCTAGCAAAAGTCCTTCACTTAGATTGTGAGAACTCCCATATTTCCGATCTTAAGAGAAAATCTGTTCCAGTCAATTTGTATAAAAATGGAATAGCTCTAAGAAACACGGCAAATAAGTCTGGATAGGATACACCCGGAGAGCACATTTACTTGGGTGATTCATTCATATTTTGAGGCAAAGAGAACTACATCTCAAGTATTACTTTATGTTTTTTAATACAGGTGTATATTTATACATATACAGTACATATAACAATGCATGCATGGCAAATCAATAAAAAAACAACACCATACTTACTGTATTGGAGAAACAAGAAGTGCATTTAAGAGTTAGTAGGCACAAGAGCTATGGGATTTTAAATCGTCTTAAATTGTGTCCTTGTGTTTACCATGGAACTGTAATTAACTGATCTAAATACAGTATGTGATAGACAACCAACCAAATAACCTATTCACAATACATACAAATTAATTCTCTTCATTCACAATCATTCAACGTGATGATTGAGCCAATAATGCCAATATTTTTGTATTTAAGACTTACAATATTGTTAAATACAGCAAAGGGTCCAATAATCTTATAAAATTGGGTAACACTTTCTATTAAGGTGCTGCTTATTAATGTTTCATAAATATATAATACAAGCTTAATAACTATGTTATATAGTGTTAATAAAGCATTATATATGGTTTATAACCATGCAATAGCCATAGATGGAATTAGGTTTAAACATCCCAAAGTACAATAGGTGGCTAAAAACTGTCCCCTTTATAAAACTGTAATTCCCTCTATGGCTATTGCATTGTTATAAACCATATATGATGCTTTATTAACACTATATAACATAGTTATTATGCATATATTCTATATTTATAAACAGTTTATAACAGATCAATAAACATCACCTTAATATAAAGTGTTGCCTAAAAGGGTGACCAGACTGTAATAGTATCCTCTAAAATTAAGGTAATATAAATATAAACTGCCAGTTATTTTTGAAGTCTGAGGTTTAGAAAACAAATTATTATTATTATTATTATTATTACTACTTATTATACCTACTATGTTATATTGTCATAGATAAAGTACCAATACAATCTTTGAGTTATTTCTCTACACAGAAGATAAGTCCTGAAGTAAGTGATTTGATGAAACGCTGTACAAACTCCCCATGTAATTACTGCTAACAGCTGATTGATTATGTTTCCTGAAGAGTTTTAATTAACATTTTTAATTATGTTTTGTTGTCTGAGTCACATTCCAAATGATTAAAAACAGTTGCTGTTTGAGTTGATAGATTACTCATTATATAAAACCAAGTTTATTCAGGAACATAATTTTTTTTTTAAATGTCTGTTTTGAAATTTCATGGAATGCGACAAAAAATGTAATACCTATTGCAATGATGCCCTCAGTTTGCAATTTAAATATGTTAATTAAAACAAGTATTTAGCATAATACAGTGACCAGGGATTAAGGGCTGATATTAATACATTTGTGTCAGAGGGGTTATTCAGCTTAAAATCATTAAAGCAATATTAGTTTCAGTGTGGTATTTAATGTTCAGGGGAGCAAAATTATATGGATTAAACAGTGAGGAATTAAAAATAATTTAGCAACCATTTAGTCCTCTGAGCTAGAAGTGTGTCTGAATGATTTCACAAAAGCAAGTAAAATGTGTTCATCCTAAATGACTTCAAATAAGCCTCTACGACTACATCTATATTCATCAGTTCAGCAATTTTACATAATTACTGTATTTAGTGAACATTCTGGGAAATCTGTCTGTGTCGTCCTGCTGTAACATAAACTCCTAACCTAGCTGTTGGTGGGGTTTAGTCCTTTCATGAACATCGACATAATTATCAATACCATTTATATTCTCAGCCACCATAAAAAGGGAAACCACTATCCTAAATATCATAACTTTATTTTGTGTTTCTTGTTATGTTTTAATAACCTGTTGTATAAAGTATTTTTGCCACAATAATATTACGATCATGTTGATTTCAAGATATGTTATATTTATCCAGCTATCCATCTTCACTGGTCCTGTGTATAGGACATATAGCTAAATATTCTAATTTCATTTTAAAGAGAAAATCTCTTGTAGATCATGTTTAAATGACCTGAATTCTGCTTTGTGACATGCAGAGTACCTCCAGCACAGCAGCAGGAACATGCGGATAGCTAAATCAAGTAAAGGCAAGCACACATTTCAGATCATTTCTTTGCGATTACAAAGGGGTATGTTTCAGTATGGAAAATGGAGGCCTGCTTTCGTTACAAGCAATAAGACCAGACGTAGTGTAGGAACAAAGCTCAGGTGTTCATTGTGGTCCATTTCATTTTTAATGCATTTGAAATCCCCACTGTGACACGACTGCAAAGATCAATATATCCTGTACATTTTAACAGTATCTACTGTCCAAAAAGCTAGGGGACTGTGCACAATAGTATAATAATGTGGATTTGAAATGTTCTGAAGATTTTTTAGCCTTCTGTTTGCAAATGTAAATAGCCGCATATCAATAGAATCACCTCTGACATTTATCCCCAGGTTCATATATGTATTCTTCCATCTCCAATGAAACTAGCATACACATACATAGAAAACAACTTGACATTTTTGCTCACTTTGAGTTATTTACTTTTTCATTATTATTATTTTTTTACAGTGCGTAGCATCCTTTGAGAATTAAAATTCAAGATGTCATTAAATATTTTCATTAGCTTTAGCCATCTATATTTTGTAATACAGAAAGGTTTTAAACAAGAAAAGTATCAATAAGCATTGTATCAAAATGCATCATTATTTTTAATTTTCAAATGAAAAGAGGACATACTGTATCAGTGACTGCACGTGTAAATAATGTATTTTTATTTTCTTAAAAATAAAGTTTATTTAAAATGTCAGTTTGGGCTAGGGTTGTGAATCCCTTTAAATTAGTACAAGTGTGGAATGTAGCCAGATGTTAATTGAGTAATTGATTATCAAGTAACCCTGGTCAAATGCCTTTAAAAAGTAGCTGGAAAAGCCAGTTAATTTGAAAACCCAGGGTGAGTGAACCAAATACGCAGCCACCGTGGATCACTGTGTGTTTAAGCGGGATCTGTGCTATCCAGAATAGGAATTAGTTTAGGGGATTTTAATCCCACCCAGTTCAGTCGAATGTGGGTTAGGGAGAGGGTTCCTGGAGCGGGACCTCCCTTCTAGTGGAAGCAGCACTGAGACCTTTTTTTGGAAACTTCTACTTTTAGCTGTTTTTATCCCACTGTGTTTTGTTTTGTATTTTTGTAGTTATTTTCATTACAGTGTGTTTGTGTATGTACTCCCACACTAGGACTACCATTGCTGGTACCCTAGTGGTGGTCCCCTACCACTGCAAATGCAACTTCTCAATATTGTAAATAAAACCTGCGCCCCTCTGTCTCGATCTCCTGTCTGTCAGTGGATACCCAGACCCCCTATTGCACCACTGCTACAGTGCCCCACAGCAGTTTGTGCTTTATTGGCCACTAACCATATATGTCAGTAGTATAACTACCGATTTTTTAAATTATGAAAATCATTCATTTTAAAGGTCAGCAGACACTAGCTAATAAATTGACTTATTTTGTATATCGGGGAAAACAATTCTCCTGCCTCAGTCAAAAACATACCATTAAATTACAATGAAGACAAGAAATATAATAGATTGCAAACACACACTAGAGGAAGTCTCACTGAAATTCTATTTGTCTTACCTGAATTCTGCTCCCTTGTACTTTTTTTTTTTTATCTTGGCACACCCTTCTCATTTTCAGATTGTTAATCGAAAGAGAGTGATATTAAACTAGATGAAACAAGTCTGATTTAGTTCAGCACAGCAGTTCAATTTGTACAGGATAGTGTTTTTAAGTTCTTTATATATTGTTTATGTATTGTTTATTGCCCAAAAGTACTTTTTATGGGATAGCAGGGCATGCAGAGATTGTGAGAACTAGTTTGACACAAGTATCGCAAACCTGAATCAAACCAAAGTGTCAACAGCAAGTGTTCAAACCAACACCTGCTACAGCATAGATTCACAGTGTTAGTACTGACCGGCTCACAGATGCCAACATAATATTTGGGTAAACATCACATTTCTGCAAAGCTGATCAAGGAGCCAGGATCCACTGTGCAGATTTTGTATTAATCATCTGTATTATACATTAGATCACCCAGTGAAATGGAAGCTCTATTGTTGATGACTGTCAATGCTAACAGTACAGGGCCTACATTATAGTACTTCTGAGGATCTTTTTGCTGGCTGTATTCCATGACACATCACAGAGAAACCCAATTCATGACATCAACTGTACTATTTGCACCTGCTTTAAACAATCCTACCTGAGACACCTTTTAGAATCCCATTCAATTGCAAAGTCCATTCAAAACGGTGGTTTCTCCTTGGTCTGTCTCAAATTTTGACATAACAGTTTAAATCAATCAACACGTATGCCTTATTGCTAAGCTTTTAAAACTGTTTTTGGCTCTACCATTTATTACATTTCTAAATTGAAGGACAAAGACGTTCCCTTTAGGGAATCCCTTCATTAACTTGGCCAGAAAAGTGCATTGGCTGTATAAAGATATGGCATGGATGATGTTTACAAGCCTAGGAGGAAAAGTAATACATAATTAAAATCATGTTATTGACAAATCTGGCCAAAAGATAGATACAAACTTGTGGTAAGATATGAGATTTCTTATAAAGCACCATTTGCCCCAGGGTAAAAGCATTGTGACCAGAGAGATGTAGTCTGGAAGTCAACCCAACAAATGCCACCTATTCTTACAGGCAGATGCAAACATTTCTATCAAGGTTAAAGAGGTGATAGCCTGCTTACAAAATCTAAATACTATACAGTACTTTGTTCTAATTGAGCTACAGTATATCCAGTGTATTTTAAAGCTTTTTCCAAACACGTCTAATGATACGTCACTCCAAAATATTGTAATATCCCATCACCTTTGACCTCGATGGCCAAAGAAAAAACATAGATTTTTGTTTGATTTCAAATATATATTCTTCTGTCACCTACCAAGCTCCTCGTTGAAAGTGGTGCATTTAGTTCCTCGTATCATTTACATGTATTGTACACAGACACTCTGAGACTAACAGTTTGACACTGTTTTGATTTCACATGGAATGACCTATTATAATGTAACAGCAAGAATGAATTCTGAAATGTGGAAGAATACTAATATGTCACAGGCAGTTACACCTTTTATGTATTTGTTTTATTTTCCAAAATAAAGAAAATAAAGTCTGATTACAGAAACCCAAAATATACTCAATGCTATATAAAGAATACAACTAAATTAAAAATGTAAAGGGTACATTTTTAATTTAGTAACGGTAATTCCATTTGAACATCAGCTAGGCAAATCCCCCTAGACTAGAGTTAAGTATGCCAACCATATTACCTTAGCTTTTAGGCCACCCTAGAGCTGTTCAAATTCTAGGCCAACTGCTTGTCAGAATTAATTCTCCAGGCTGACAGAAACATGGCTGGGATGTCCGTCTGTAACAAGATGATGGCTGACTAAGTGTCTCCAGAAATGTCAGTCTTGAAGCTGGTCATGTTAGTACTGTATATGCATAGACTACAAGAACATCTACATCAGTACATAGTAAAGGTAATTGAATCTTAAGTGGGACTCTAGGAGGGAATATGTATAATATTCCTTTTTTGCCTTTGTACAGGTAACTTGCTGCCTGGCCATAACTAAAGAGCTGTGAAGACTACAGGCAGTCCTCACACTTACTACACAAATTGGTTCCTGAAAGTCACGTTGTAAGTTGAAGCACATGTTCCTATAGGAACAATGTTATAAATTGGGGTTATGTTCCTGACTCTTTGGCCAGATAATATATTTTTAGAAAAATGACCCGTTATATTGTTAGGGTTACCATGTGGCTCCAGATTAACCAGACGCTGTGAGACAGAACGGGATTTCAAACTTGCCCCTAAATTGAAATAAATGAAGGTGTAAATGAACCATCCTTAGCTACATTTAATAATGGTGCTTAAATATCCGCATGCGCGTCAAATAATTGTATTATACCAAGAATGAATTGCAGCCAGTCGCTATTTTTTTCTGTTTGTTAAAATTCAATCGCCCATATTATTCTGCAAATACAATTTCATCATCATCTCGTTGCTCTATCAATAAATTAGCTATTCGTTCATGAAGATCTGATCAGAAGCAGCTGATCAGTGTGAATTGTTTGCTGCGCCCAAGCAATTCCACCACAGCAGGATTAATCTCAGCAAAGGTGGAGCTCATTTATACGTGAATTACTTTCAATTTAGGGGGAATTTTGAAATTCCGGTCTGTCTCAAAGCATCCGGTTAATCTGGAGCCATATGGTAACCCTAATATTGTACTCATGCGAATATTTATTTAACTCTTTACACTCAGCCTGTTGATTTCGGTGTGCTGACGCCCCGGTGGTTACGCGCATATTACTCAGGCACCTACCTGGCTTGTTTAAAAGTACAGACTAGGGGCTTTCCAATGACGTATTCAGTGTGTGTATGCGGTACTCTTAGCCGGAAATACGATTGCCTGAAGTTAAGCCCCTCATCATGTGACAGAGTTCACAGCTTAGGTTTCGTTTTGAGTCCACTGCTCTTATCAGACATTGTTAAGGGCAAATAAATAAAATAAAAAAAAACAGTTACATGCATTAAAAAAAAAAAAAAACGCTAAATGAGCGACCACAGCAGGTTCTGCGGTTCGGACACCAAGCATGCGCACATGACGCATGGTTTGTGTTTCTCCGTGTCGTAAATGCCGTATCGATATCGTAAAGTCGAAGCAGGGTAATAATGCAAAACAGTCGTAAGTGCTGTGTGTCGTACGTCAAAGCGTCGTGAGCGTCTGTATACACAATGCAAAGGTATAGTTTTACCTATGTCTTTTTTGTTTCAGTTTCAGTGGATTATCATGAGGTTTCCATTCAGCCTTGGTATTCCCAGTTGTACTTCAAAATGAGCTTTTACCCTTGGAAAACCAATCACATTGACATATCATACATTAACAAAAATGCTACAGGCAACATATGCAAATGTTGCACTCTATTTGGTATATTTAAACTCCTGGAATCTTTCAATAAAGTAGGTGTATTTAAACTGCATTAATGTCACTTTTCCAGGACAAGGTCCCATTTTAAGTTATACATTTTATGTTCTAATTATAAAAGATTTGCTTTGGGGAAGAAATTACTTGTGCTTCATTAAATATAATGACTTTATAAACATGCCACATATTCATGCCTGCAGGAACAGTAATAAATGATAATTAAGAACATGTATAATTGGATAATAAACAGATACAAAATTAAATATACTTCTCAACTTGTGCTAGGGATCAAGATTTTTCACAAAGAGGAGTTACATACTGTACCACTGATTGTATTAATACACAGTAGAACCAGTGGAAAATGGTGCTTAACAAAAAGCTGGGGTCTGGAGACAACATGGTGAACATTGCTGCAGCATGTTGCAGAATGCAATAGATATGGAGGAGGATCTGTCATGGTGTGGGATGGATTCAGCATACAGGGAAGCACAGACCTCCATGTCATCCACGGCTGTTAGGTACAGAGATGAGATCCTCCATCCAACAGTGAGACCTTATGCTGATGCAGTCGGGCCAAACATCAAGCAAGGATCATCACTGATTATCTTGATCAGGAAGCAATTGAGAGGATGGATTGGCCAGCGAGATCTCCTGCCTGAACCTTATTGAGGATGATTGGGACATGCTACATGGGGCGACAGCAGCACATTCAGTGCAATCAAGGAATCTGTAGGAGCTCCTGGATGCCCTTATCCAAGAAGGGGCCCACCTTCCACAGCAACATGGACGCCGTCTGATGAATGGGATGTACAGTACATGCATTGTCAAAGTGTCTTATGGCTGACATACATGGTGCAAAAAATATTGTTGGAAAGTGTGGCACATTCTATTGTTATCAGAGTCTAATGTCTTTTTTAACCTTCTTTTTGTTATGTATCATTTCCCACAGGTTAAACAATCAGCCGTTTAATAAATAGTACAGTGTGAAACAGTATGTTGAAAATCTTGGTCAATAGCAAAAGTTATATTATACAAATGAAAATGATAAAATGTATTCATGAAGTGGGACGTGATAAATTACCATTCAGAATGCATAAGCTAGCTTTGTGAAGTCGCACGTAATGTGCCTGTTTTAGACAATTTCTTTCATGTAAAACACAATTATATAATGCTATAACAAAACCAAAAATAATATGTTCTATGCAGTGACTTTAACATAAGCTTAAGTAGAGTTTGGTGTTTACTGAGCGCAAACATCTGTCTGTATGCTCTGCATGTTGATGTTTTTCTTGACCAGTCATCCAGGCATTTTGCTGTTTCAGGCTGATCAAATTCCCTCCAGATCAGGATTAATTCAACGTTCACTTGCTTTTCAATTGAACCCAGCAAAATAAGAATAAGAAGGAATAATGTAGTTAATGGAGATTTACGCCAAGCTACATAATGTTTTTCTCTGAGTAGTTGTTGCACGGGTCACTTTTGATCACTAATTTGATTTAATTGGCGCACTTTAGCATATATTTGTATTTAATTACATGAGCATGTTTTATTATTTAAATGTAGAGTGTGGTTTACTTTACTTTTGAATTGTATGTTTATTTATTTGCTCACCTGAGCATGTTTTATTTAACCTTTGCCTGTATTAGAAAAGTTGAGATTCTGACTGCAAAGAGGGGCGGGGCTGTAACACAACTGAACTTGGGGATCCAGCTGTGAGTTCAGCCAGAACAACCCGACTAATTAGAAGACCTCTCTGGATCCTGCATTATTGTTATTTTATTTGAAGGCTGAATTGTTGTTGTGTATTGCTTTGCTAGACTAATCCCCCCCTTGCTAATGTTATTGTTTGGGTCACCTCTAGGTGTTAGTGCTATACACTGAGAGTGGAGTGGTAGTGCCCTTAGTTAGGAAGGGAATTTGGACCTTTGATAAATTAAGTTGTGGGTAAGGGTAGCCGAGTTTGGCGCTATTACAATACCAGCCCTCGATTGTGTAGAGACGGTAAGGTAAGAGGTGTGTTTAATTTTATAAGAGAACAGACTCTGTTATCTTTAGAGGAATTTAGGGAAGGAATGTTTTTTTGTAATTTTATTGTTTTAAAAATAATTGTGTAGAAATAAAATATTTGTACTTTTAGCAATAGATAATCTATGGTTTTTAAAGAAAAATAACCCTTCCCACCATCAGCTGTTATTATAAAAAGGTGATTGATAGGCTTGATCAATTTTGCTTGATCATTATTGTTAGTGTACCTGTATACTTGATTGTGTCTTTTGGTTCCCTTGTGAGGGAGAATAAATAGTAAAATGTTACCTCTGGTGTGTCATGGTGGTCGGTGTCCAAATTGCTCCCTGCGAGATATAAAAAGAAACTTGCCTAGAGGTTCTTTTCCCTCTGTTAAACCAAAAACTGGCGTAGGTCATGACTGCATAAATAAACAATTTAAAATCTATAATTCTAGTGCAAGGGTGACTCTGTGCAGTAACCTGTGCAACAGGTTACAGACCTTACAACGACACAGTCATAAATTACAGGTTCTAGTGTGAGTCAGCATCTTTGAACAATGATTATACAAAATTATATTAGTCGTAGAGTACATATGAATGCCCTTTCTATAACATATGGGTCACTGGATTAAAAATGTACTTCAGAGATATAAACTGATTACTTTTGTACTTGTCTGTGGTAAATAACACATGAACTATGCTTGCCGTGGCTGTCTGCAATCATATTTTACAGTCAACAGGAAGCATTAGGTGTCATCACCACAATTTAAAATTATTGATTTTAGCAAGATATATTTATTCAGGTAAGATACAAATTTCAACTTTTGAAAATTTCTGTAAATAAAATTACACTGCTGAATAAATTACTGGTTATTACAGTTTTATTAAACATATCCTCTACACCTATGTGGACACTGTATGTAAAAGGTTTACCTACGGTATATGTCCCTAACCACGGTGAGGGTGATTATTTCTGTGTCATTTCTTTGCTATGACTACAAAATAACAGTTAGGATATTAACCCCTGAAAGACAATCAATGTGTTTACGTCATATACCCCTGTTAAGGGTTCAGAGTGACCTTGTTCATATTCTTGTTACTGTAACAGCATTTAAGTCAAACACAATGTCATTTTCACATAAAAAAAACTAAACTAAAGTAATGTTAGCATCACCAAATTAGTGTAAGCTGGTAAGTTTTAGTCTTCGGAGGCCAGGGTTCCTGAAGTGCATACATCAATGTCCAAGGCCTGATTTCTTCATTCAATATTTATTTTTTCTTGAGCACAGGTTTTGTAGTTTTAGACCACATAGATACCCACTGTTGCTCTTCGTTTTGTGCCTCTCACTCTAAGCAAAACAAAAGACACAATCGAACTATTCTAAGCAGCAACATCACAGTGCGTATGGGTCATATTATTAAAGGTGGAATAGCATGAGGAGTATTAAATACTCATTTTGCTGTATTCAGGATGATCAAATTATACTTATCAAATACAAACATAAATATGTTACATTTGTTTAGTTTGAATACATAATAATAACATAGTATGTATCTGTCTTCACCCAATAGTTCAAATATTGTAACCTGACTGTGACAGGGATAGCTAAGTGGTGACGTCAGTCCAGATACAGGAAGAATAACACTCAGGCAGTACTGAGGTGCAAAGGCGTTTTATTTTAACAAACACAAAAATTAAATAAAAGGTTTGAACAAAAAAACCCACTGCTCACAGAGCAAAATAAAAAAGATAATCAAAAACAAATCACAATCACAAAACACAGGTCAGGATGAGCAGATTGCTTTCACTGATCCTGTGGTTATTTTAATCACCGTTTCTTTCTCCTCTCGTTCGCTCTGTTCCTCCTCTCGAACACCCACCCAGTGCAGGGAGAACTGCAGGCTTATATACCGTGGCCGAGGGGTTTAACTAACTAGTAATGATTCTATTACCCCTAGTCCACAATCTGCACGAGTTTATGAATTGCGTGTGACTGCCGGCTAGTTTAACAATGCACTAACCGACAGCCACACATTACCACAAGGTTTTTAATGTGGATGGGACTTCCCATCCACGCTACAAAACAATACAACACACAAGGCTTCGCCGTCATATAACATAACACTAATAATAATAATAAAAATAATAATAATAATAATAATAATAATAAAAATAATAATAATAATAATAATAATAATAATAATAAATACAACAAAACAAATACAAAATAATAAATTGCACAGGGGCAGAGGGACACACTGTTCTAAAAATAAACAACACTGACACTGACCTAAATAGAAAATACATTATAACATTACATTGGTAACAAGGTAAAGACTCAAAAGCGTGCCTAATTATTTGTATTGTTTTTCTAACAGCATGAGTTTTCATTCACAATTAATTTAGCTTTAGGTCAGACTTTACCTTTTGCAAATTAAACTTTGAGGATAAACCTGGCATGCTTCAGACTTAATCTTATTAAGAGGAATAAAAGCACTGATTTGGGGGGATAATTGTCATGTAACACAGGCTGGATATAAAGTCAGTATTCCACTGTGTAATTCTGTATGCTGTTTAACAATGGTTTGTGAGAAGTGGTGTTTTGTGTCCCTTTGAAAATGTTGTATTATGCTGTTATCCCAGCAATGTAATCCTTCTACAAGACAAATGATAGCCATATATGGAGTTTAATAACTTAAGTGATTAATTTGTTCTTCGTCGTGGTCTATTCGTTATGTCGCCAGAGCAGCGCTGTCCTTCTCCGCTTTGATCTCCGGCCCTCCTCGCCCTCATGGTACCAGCCCAGTGTGTTGTCAGTATGACATCTCTCCGACAGGACCACCAGAGGTTTTGCCCCACAGGGGGTGGGTTCCTCTCCACTGAGCAAACAGATATCTTTTTTTCTATATTTACTGAATCTCTAATCCCGTGGTGGTCCTAGAATTATGTATTTATAGTCTTTTATAGTCTTGTTCATCAAAGAAAATTGAGTATGAGTGTTTGTCTACACTAAATGAAACTTGCCCTGAACATTTTTTTTCAGAAAACCTACATTTATTATTATTATTATTATTATTATTATTATTATTATTATTATTATTATTATTATCTGTCAAACATTATATTGCTTTTATTACACCCATATACCAATTTTATAAATTGACTTAACAATATATTCTAGTATGTGCTTATTTTTTGTCTCCTTTTTACTGCACTGTATATTCACATTGTATTTATATTCAAATAGAAAAGTACCTAGGTTACAGTTCCAAAAGATTTTGTCTGTTCTCACTCACTGTTGTGTGGTCCAGTGGTTAAAGAAAAGGCCTTGTAACCAGGAGGTCCCCGGTTCAAATCCCACCTCAGCCACTGACTGACTGTGTGACCCTGAGCAAGTCACTTAACCTCCTTGTGCTCCGTCTTTCGGGTGAGACATAGTTGTAAGTGACTCTGCAGCTGATGCATAGTTCACACACCCTAGTCTCTGTAAGTCGCCTTGGATAAAGGCGTCTGCTAAATAAACAAATAATAATAATAATAATTTGTGTCTGACAGGTCCCAGTGCTCTCCACCTAGACCTGTCAATTGTATTGAATTTACTTCTCATGTTTTTATTAGTTTATAAATAATCTACATACAGTACAGTATTAAATAACCATTAGTACAAACTGATTTATTAATGTGTAAGCATGTTATTTAACAGTGAATAAACAAAAAACAGAGTTTAAAATACAGTTTGACCCAATGGCCCAATTTGTCCACCTGTGCTTCTGCCTGTACCTGTATAATATCCTTCTTGTGGCTTAATGTTCATATGTGGTTCTCATTGTGAAAACACATCTACAGTCTTTGACATTTTTTTGACCATTTGCAGCATGTTTTTGACATGCTGCAGATGGTAGTTATCCATTTTTATGTAACAAGGCACTTGCCGATGACTAGAAGGGACAGGTCTGGGATACATCAGTCAACCCTCAGCTGTCACTGAGCCATTGTTCTGCAGGAAATGGTGCATGACATAATGTGAACAAAATGAGGTGAAATCCACATTCTCAAAATAAGCTTCCTAAAAGTACTTTTACACATGCCATTACACCCACACTGTCCTTCCATACATGAAATCACTGTACAGAAAGGTTTTGAGTTTTTGAGTTTTTGAAATCCATTTAACCTCTTATATCCCACTCGTGATGCGTATCACCAACAACGTACAAATGTACTGTACTTACATGAATGTACGTTTTCCACAGGTTCTAGAACTGCTTATCAGCTCAATGTTGATAAAACTTGCTTAAGACATTCTATATTATTAAGATTATAGTAATGTGGGGTATATGGAGGGCTAGGATTATTCTTTTTTTTGTTTTGTTTTACTGATTTTGGAAAATGTAAAACATTTTATTCCACTTAGAAAGAGTGGAGCAAACTCTGTACTACAGCAAAGGCTTATTAACTATGGCCCAATAGACACTATTTGAGACAAGCATATTGTATATTGTTGTATTTCACCCCAGTAACTCCTCATTGTCTTTATAATTGGGTATAATTGAGCTAGCATTGTAATAAAATGCAAGGGATTTAATTACACCCAGATTTCACAGCCGCTTAAATGTTTGAAATATTTCATTTCTATCCATAATTCTATTTACCATGTGTGTTTTGCACAATTCTCTGTTGCTGTTTTTGCCTACTGTAGATCATTATTTCGCAGGTTTAATGACTAATACCCTTTTTCCTAAAAGCTTAATTTCTGAATAGTGGCAAAGGTGAGTTAAAATCTCTACACAAAAGCACAGTTTCAGAAGGGACAAAAATTACAGCAGTACATACATGTTTTTTTTTTAAACCAAGATAATGATAGCAATCACACATAAATAGGATGGTTACTATTCAATATTTGAGGTTTAAAGTATCCCTCTACGCAGAAACTGTGTCAGTGCAATATTAATGCACCTTTTATTTTAGTGTTTGAATGATGTAATACTGTACATGAATACATATTGGAATAAATTAGCGAAGAAGAACTGCGACCAATACAGTGGCTCTCAAAAGTATTCATCCCCCTTGGACTTTTCCACATTTTATTGTTTACAACATGGAATCAAAATGGATTTAATTAGGAGTTTTTGCCACTGATCAACACAAAAAAGTCCATAATGTCAAAGTGAAAAATACAATCTACAAATTGTTCTAAATTAATTACAAATACAAAACAGAAAATAATTGATTGCATAAGTATTCACCCCCTTGAGTCAATCTTTGGTAGAGGCACCTTTGGCAGCAATTACAGCCATGAGTCTATTTGGATAAGTCTCTACAAGCTTTGCACATCTGGACACTGCAATTTTTGCCCATTCTTCTTTGCAAAATTGCTCAAGCTCCATCAAGTTGGATGGGGACCTTTGGTGAACAGAAATTTTCAACTCTTTCCACATATTCTCAGTTGGATTGAGGTCCGGGCTTTGACTCTGGGCCACTCCAGGACATTGACCTTTTTGTTTTTAAGCCACTCCAGTGTGGCTTTGGCTGTATGTGTGGGGTCATTGCCCTGCTGGAAGATGAATCTTCTCCCAAGTCCCAGGTCTCTTGCAGACTTCAGCAGGTTTTCCTTCAGGATTTCTCTGTACTTTGCTACATCCATTTTGCCCTCTATCTTCACAAGCTTTCCAGGCCCTGACGCAGAGAAGCATCCCCATAGCATGATGATGCCAACACCATGCTTCGTGGTAGGGATGGTGTTCTCAGTGCGCCAAACATAGCACTTAGCGTTGCGGCCAAAAAGCTCTATTTTGGTCTCATCAGACCATAGAATCTTCTTCCACTTGGTCTCAGTCTCCCACATGCCTTCTGGCAAACTCTAGCCGAGATTTGATGTGAGTTTTTTTCAACAATGGCTTTCTTTTTTGGCTTTTCTTTTTGCCAGTTTTGTGAAGCACCCGGGCTATTGTTGTCGTATGCACAGTGTCTCCCAGCTCAGCTGTGGAAGACTGTAACTCCTTTAGAGTTGCCATAGGCCTCTTGGTGGCCTCCCTGACTAGTGCCCTTCTCGCCCGGATACTCAGTTTTTGAGGACGGCCTGTTCTAGACAGATTCACAGTTGTGCCATATTCTCTCCATTTCTTAATAATGGACTTTACTATGCTCCAGGGGATATTCAATGCCTTGGAAATGTTCTTATATCCTACCCGATTGGTGCTTTTGAAGAACCTTATTCCGGATTTGCTTTGAATATTCCTTCGTCTTCATGATGTAGTTTTTGTTAGGAAATGTACTATCCAACTGTGGGACCTCCCAGAGACAGGTGTATTTAACCTGGAATCGTGTGAAACACCTTAATTGCACACAGATGGACTCCATTCAACTAATTATGTGACTTCTAAAGACAACTGGTTGCACCAGAGCTTATTTAGGTGTGTCATAGCAAAGGGGGTTAATACTTATGCAATCAATTATTTTCTGTTTTATATTTGTAATTAATTTAGAACAATTTGTAGATTTTATTTTTCACTTTGACATTATGGACTTTTTTGTGTTGATCAGTGGCAAAAACTCCTAATTAAATCCATTTTGATTCCATGTTGTAACACAATAAAATGTGGAAAAGTCCAAGGGGGGTGAATATTTTTGAGAGCCACTGTAACGCTTTTATTGTTATAGCAGGTTACAGCAATTCAGCATGTCCTTCACAGCAACTACAAACAGCACTTCTCCAACACGCACCACTCATCTAGCTCCTGCCAGGTGCGCCGAACGATCCCCTGAATCCCTGGCCATGCTTCTCACACTCGGTAGGGGTCATTACTGGTGCAGAGATACATGCATAGTCCCAAACAGTAAAACATAAGGCTGCAGACAGAACGATTATTTCTTTCTCGCACACTAACAGCACAGCAGTGGGGGTGTGCAACCCGTCCTGCACATGATTTGCAGAGTGCACAGCAATAGCACAGTTCAGCAAAGTCTACAGACACAGTTTAAGCACAGACGCACATAATAAAATCCTAGTGTCAGCCCTTTGTTACAATAGGGACAGAGAGCTGTTTTAGATCAAGTTGGTATTAACAAACCAAACATCATCATACTCATCAGTGTCATGTTACTTCATCCATACAATTTGATTAATGGATAAGGTGTACTGGGTACAGTTGTATATGTTGTTCAATTTCAATTCAAAGATGATCAACAACCTGGGATATGCCTGCCTATTGGTAGGTATTACTGAGCTCTTTATATCAGAGCTGCCAATAGGCCCCTTCCTGGGGTGACGTCCTCGGTCCCACCTACCCAGGGATCAAAATAGTCCTTCTGTGTTGATACTGAGCCTATACTAAAATAACTTTTCCTGGTCGATTGCAGTTCCCCTGCATTCGAGCTGAAAGCCGGCTTGCCGCTTTCGTGGAATCAGCGACTCTAAAAAAAGAGTCTCTTTTTTGTCTCCTTTCTCAGCAGCCTGCCTCGCTTGTGTTCTATCGCCTTAATGTGATAGATCCTTCCTTGCCTACATTAGGCATGAGGGTCCTTGAGGTTTGCACGCTCGCACTGCTAACCTTGGGTTATGCGGTTCTGATGCGTCCCTCGTATGCTGCCATTCTGTCTCCCTCGCGACTGCTCTGGTATACTTTCCCATAAGTATGTTTTTGGTCGTCTTCAAATTGAAAGGGAAAGTTAGGTTGCTTACCGTAACCCTGGTTCCTTGAAAGAGAAGACAACCAACAAACCTTGCGAGGTCGCATCGGTCGCCCCCACGGGTTCGATGCAAAAAGAGGAATAGCTTCCGTGGATTTACTATTTTGATCCTTCGGTAGGCGGGACCAAGGACGTCACCCCAGGAAGGGGCCTATCGGCAGCTCTGGTATAAAGAGCTCAGTAATACCTACCAATAGGCAGGCATAGCCCATAAGTATGTTGTTGGTTGTCTTCTCTTTCAATTTGAAGAGTGTTGAACAAAGATGAATGTTTTGAAAGTCATTTCACAAGAAAAGATACTGTACGGTATGTCAATATTTGTGTCTGTGGTTTAATTTTATTTTTCAGGTGCTCAAAAAAGTCTCTAAGGATAATCATGTTCTCAAGACTTTTTTTTTAACATGGGTGTGAATTTTCAAGGTTGAAAGCATTTGGGTTTCTCAAGAGTTATCTTCAAATGGCATTTGTATTTGTGCCACTCTTCTTTAATCTTTAGCTTCCTGTAAATAGTAGCAATTGAGGACTTTAGGTTAGTTCCCCAGAAAGAGAATGAAGGAGCTTACATTTTCAAATCTTCACTCTGCTCCCAGCCCCTTTCATTTTAACCTATAATATAACACATTTTCTATTGGGGAAATAAAATTATATTAAAAATAAATGCAAATATGGTGAATATTTAAATTAAATTCTAGGAGAGTCTCCTGTTACTAACCTAATTTTAATTAGCCTAAAATTTCAGCAGCCTGCCTCGCTTGTGTTGCAGGCTTGCTTCTTTACTGTCTGTCGTTTGTGTGCGACTGCCTGTGCAGTATTGATTTAAAGGAGTTAGTGTGTGTGTCTTTTCAGCCTACACTCTTGTGGAGAGGGCAGTTCCTCCGCCGGGGCTAGGCTCTGCTGTAATCCCGCTGTTGAACGATTCCGCCAGCTGCTTATGTGCAGTTGGGCAAAAATTTTAAAAAAGTAATAAATAATAATATTCTACTGTTGTTGTTATGTGTCCACTTGTGTGTGACCCGATTGCACAACCTCGCTTGGCCTGCGTTGTGCTGTGGATTAGTTGCACTGCAGTTTTAAAAAAAAAAAGCAGCCGTGTTTTTCTCCTCCACCGGGGTTGCGTTTCTACCTGCCCCGCTGTGGAGTAGACCTCGCCGGCTGCCTCGGTCCGCCCTGGGCCTTCAAAAAAAGAAGTGTGTTTCTCCCCCTGTTGTTTTTCAATTCGCCCACCGCAGCTTTAGCCTGTGTCTCCCTGGTTTATGCTACGCGCTGACCAGGTGTGTGACTGCACGCGGTCAGGGCAGGCACCGCTGCTTTAGCTGCTCCCAGGTGCTTCGGTACCTCAGTACACGCTCAGCCCTTGGTACTTCGGTGTGCATGGTGCTCGGTGCACACAGTGTTCGGTGCATGGTACTCGGTGCACACGGTGCGCAAGGTACTTCAGTGCCTCGGTGCGCATAGCGCCTCAGTGCATGCGGTAAGCAGTGAACACGGTGCCCAGTGCGCATGGTGCTCGGTGCCACTCACCTGCACAAAGGTGTGCGGATGGGAACAATGGTGAACTGACAGGTGGTGACGGGGCAGTCTGGGAAGATGTCTGTAGGACGTCCCTGCACATACATATGCTGGAGCTGCAGGCTGTTTTCCTTGCCCTCCAGCACTTTCACCCAGTGCTACAAGGAACACATGTGTTGGTCCGGACAGACAACACATCAGTGGTAGCGGATGTTAACCACCAGGATGGCCTTCGGTCCCCGGGGTTACATCGCATAGCCTTTTGACTCTTGATTTGGGCACAAAGGAACCTGCTGTCCCTACGGGCGTCGCATCTTCCTGGAGTGGTGAACTGGGCAGCGGACCTCCTTTCTAGAGAACCTCCTAGAGAAGGTCCGATTAGAGAAAGCGACAATCTGGTTTTCGACCCTGTGCCAGCTCTTACAAGGCCAGCCCTGGGAGATCCCGCTTCGCCTGGATCTCCTCAGTCAGATGAAAGGCACTCTCTAGCATCCGGAACCAGGCAGGTTCCAATTATGGGTCTGGCCCCTTAACGAGACAGGTGGTCAGCCTTAGGGCTATCTGATGCGGTAGCGGGTACATTGCAGAATGCTAGGGCAGGCTCCACTAGGTTGTTATAAGCCTACAAATGGAGATATTTTCAGGACTGGTGTCTGACTAAGGGTCATGACCCATTCTCTTGCCCTATGCCAGTTATCTTGCAGTTTCTACACTGAAGGTATACTTGGCAGCCATTTCTGCAAGCCATGACCCCATTGATTCAGTATCTCCAGGTGCGCATTTCTTGGCAACCCGGAGGGTCGTTCTCCCCGAATGGAGCCTTGATATTATACTGGAGGCTCTCACGAAGGCCCTGTTTGAGCCCATGTGCTCCACAGAGTTAAAGTATCTGTCTATGAAGACACACTACGTACAAACCCTGCTTTCCTCCCTAAGGTAATCACAGCCTTCCACATGAATCAGGAATTGGAGTCTTTCCATCCACCTCACTGTCCGATATCTGAACTGCGGCTAGCTGGGCTACGCCGCATACTTTCTCTACGTTCTATCGCCTTGTGATAGATCCTTCCTTGCCTTCATTAGGCATGAGGGTCCTTGAGGTTTGCACGCTCTCACCGCTAACCTTGGGTTATGCGGTTCTGATGCGTCCCTCGTATGCTGCCATTCTGTCTCCCTCGCGACTGCTCTGGTATACTTTCCCATAAGTATGTTGTTGGTCGTCTTCAAATTGAAAGGGAAAGTTAGGTTGCTTACCGTAACCCTGGTTCCCTGAAAGAGAAGACAACCAACAAACCTTGCGAGGTCGCATCGGTCGCCCCCACGGGTTCGATGCAAAAAGAGGAATAGCTATTTTGATCCTTCAGTAGGCGGGACCAAGGATGTCACCCCAGGAAGGGGCCTATCGGCAGCTCTGGTATAAAGAGCTCAGTAATACCTACCAATAGGCAGGCATAGCCCATAAGTATGTTGTTGGTTGTCTTCTCTTTCAATTTGAAGAGTGTTGAACAAAGATGAATGTTTTGAAAGTCATTTCACAAGAAAAGATACTGTACGGTATGTCAATATTTGTGTCTGTGGTTTAATTTTATTTTTCAGGTGCTCAAAAAAGTCTCTAAGGATAATCATGTTCTCAAGACTTTTTTTTTAACATGGGTGTGAATTTTCAAGGTTGAAAGCATTTGGGTTTCTCAAGAGTTATCTTCAAATGGCATTTGTATTTGTGCCACTCTTCTTTAATCTTTAGCTTCCTGTAAATAGTAGCAATTGAGGACTTTAGGTTAGTTCCCCAGAAAGAGAATGAAGGAGCTTACATTTTCAAATCTTCACTCTGCTCCCAGCCCCTTTCATTTTAACCTATAATATAACACATTTTCTATTGGGGAAATAAAATTATATTAAAAATAAATGCAAATATGGTGAATATTTAAATTAAATTCTAGGAGAGTCTCCTGTTACTAACCTAATTTTAATTAGCCCAAAATTTCAAAAGCCTCAAATTTTAATTAGATATTTTTTGTTTTGCTAAAAAATATAATTGTGATTAAAGTTATAAATGCCAAAGGAAGGCAGACAGCAGAGATGAATGATAAATATAGGCTTATGGTTTTATCATTCCTAGTTGTTCTAAAAATGTTTTATGTACCGATCTCACAGCAATAACCATAAGCTATATTGAACATTCATCTCTGCTGCTGTCTGCCTACCTTCTTTTGGCATTTGTATCTTATTTTTTCAGGTAAAACTATCGCCTGAATATTAAACTAATACATTATTGTTACTGTAACTACTGCATATTGCATATTGCATAAAACTGCATAACCTGCATAACCTATTATTATTATTATTATTATTATTATTATTATTATTATTATTATTATTATTATTATTACAAATGTCAGCTAAGGTAGTCTACATTAGTTTTTTTGAGTGAATCCCTAGCCTATTTGTTTCTAATTAAGATTAGGATTTGGAGAGTTTATCGCTGAATTTTCTGACTGAGAAATTCATTTCTTGGCTTACTTTACTGTGGTCAGAACATGCAATTCCCACTAAATGTAACTTTGAACCAGGTGTACCAAGTTGATAAGTGGTGCTGGCAGGATATGGAATAATCTCCATTTGTGTCTCCATTAGTGTCCTGGATATTTGGAAGCTATAAAGGGTTTCTTCTATCACTCTTTTTTCCCCAATTAAAATACTAGTTATAGAAAGGGTTCAGAAGTAGAAGTTAGAATATAACTGTATATGAAACAAAGATATTAATCCAACTAACACACAACATTTTATAGTTTGTGATGTTGTAGTTTGATCATGTCATAAATCTACATAAAATTAGTGATGGGACTGAAGCCTCAGCTGATTCAACCCCAATTTTAGCAAACAGTGTTACGAAGCAAAGGTTCATGTGGTTCTTCTGAAAAACAAACGTCTGTGTGGTCTGTCTTCATTAGTATCTGAATGTCTCTGCATTGTTGCGGCAACATCCATGCAACTCCACAAATTTATGACCAAAGTTTCATCACAACGTTACATCACAGTGTTGCTGCAACATATAAGAAAGTCCTCTTACTTTTGCACAACATTTATCACAATGTTATTGTAACCAAAGTATAAAGTGGGACAATGTTGCTGTAATGTAAAATTGTTAGCTGTGAAGACTCTCAGACCTATTCTGCCACTGGATGAGTTGGAATGTTGATGTCCTATGGAATCCAATATTCCCATAGGGCTGTGCTAAGCCTTAGATACAGGAAATCAGAATATCCAGGGAGTATGTGCACTTAAGGTGTTGAAATGTGCTGAAGCAATCCCCTGTCATCAGGAATGAATAGTTCCAAATTCAAGAATGGTATATATATATATATATATATATATATATATATATATATATATATATATATATATATATATATATATAATTTCAGCACTTAATTGTTATGTTGGAATTTATGTTAATAGCTTTCCATGTTAAAAAGTGAAGCCATCTCCTACACCAGCCCCACTGCACCCGTGGGCATGTTTGGACACATGTTTCTTGTTTTGGTGGATGCTCAATCAAAGTGGCCCCACGTCATTCCCATGAAAACAACTACTTCAACTAAGGCCATAGATGCTCTCCGAAATGTGTTCACAATATGTGGATTGCCAGAGCAGATTGTGTCTGACAATGGCACACAGTTCACATCTGATGAATTCAAGACCTTTTTGAAAAGCAATGGGATAAAGTAAATGCGCACTTCACCTTATCACCCCTCCTCTAATGGAGAAGCTGAACGCTTTGTCCAGACATTCAAGACAGCCATTTCGAAGGGGAGGAGGGATACAGATTGGCAAATGAAGCTGAAGAACTTTCTGTTAATGTATCGGAATACCCCACATTCTACTCCTGGCATATCGCCTGCTGAGCTAATGCTTGGACGAAGACTGCGTACTAGAATTGACTTACTGCATCCTGACTTGAAAGGAAACATTGTCTCAAAACAACTGGATCAGAAAATGGCACATGACTCAAGTAAACCAGCTTGTGAGTTTGATATGGATCAGGCTGTCTGGGTCAGAAACTACAGTGGAAAACCAAAGTGGTTCCTGGGAAGGATCATCAAGCGACGAGGACCACTGACTTATGAAGTTGAGACCTCCAGGGGAATCTGGAAGCGACACACTGACCAGATTAGAAAAGCAAAGAACGAAGAACCAAATTTCCAGGAATCTTCAAATATTCAGGAAGACTTCTTGGAGATGTCATCTACTCCAGTTGCAAGAGAGCCCCATTCTGATTCTACCCCAGAACCAGAAATGAAGCAACTTGAAAATCAGAACCTTCAAAAGCCAGCACTCCTTCAAAGGCCAAGACGAAACCACAAACCTCCTGACCGATTTGATCCTGACTAAAGGGGGAGGAGATATAATATATTGCTGTATCTGTATAAAAGTGAAATAATGTATAATCTTGTAACAATTGTAAGTCGCCCTGGATAAGGGCGTCTGCTAAGAAATAAATAATAATAATAATAATAATCAAGTACTGAATTTAAATGGTTTGCTATAGTTTAGTTCTAATTCAGTAAGCAGAAACAATACCTAAATTTGGCCAGTAGGTGGTGCTAAACCAGATACTTACCTGTTTTGCAGTAAGTGAAAATAAAACAGTTGGACATTTCCAGTTGAATTGTGCAAGTCGGTGTGCTGCATGGGTATTGTAAAATAATAGTAAATAAAGAATTAGAAGGTTTAAAGAAACACTTCAAGTTTAATTGACACTTCTAACCCTGGTGCTGAGACAAGATTATAACATTTAACTGCGGTGAATGCACAAACAGTTTTAACACAACCTTGTAAATGCTTACAGTTTTTTTTTACCTAAATATTTCAATTCCTTATAAAAAGCCTTTGAAAACATTTACCTTAGAGACGACATACAATATATAATAAAACATATTGTAAGCAAGCTTTCATTGTATCAAACCATAAGGCTTATGTTTACATGTTATGGACTGTAACAGGCCACCTTGGAGCATTTAATGTGGGAGTTTGGAAGAAAGGTGGGCAGTGACAGCTATTTTTTTATCTAGATTCAAATCATATTTTTATAATACAGCTTATATATTCTGTTTTGTTTTTATTCTTTTTTTTAATGCTTACTGTTGTTCAGTAATATGTATTGTTTTTGCCTTTGTAAAGCACTTTGTGGCGACCTGTTGCAAAAGGCGCTATATATAAAAATAAAATTGATTGATTGATTGATTTAGGTTTGGGGTGCGGAAACAAACATATTGCTGACCACATTATTGTTTATAATGCAATGCTCTTTTTTAATACTTTTGACTTTGTAAATGATCTGCTCGTAGCGGCTGATCAGATAATACTGCGGACATCAGCACAGTCTTACCTCCTGACTAGACAGCTTTCCTTATAGCTGAATAAAAAAATAGTGAGTTTTGGCACAGAAAAAAAAATATATATATATAGAATTGCAGCCTCAGTAAGCTGGCTGGTTGTGCAGTATATGACTATTACAAAAGGAAATGATGCATTTAAAAAACAATTACTCTCCAATTTCAGCGTGCCACATCTTTCTTGATATACTCAGCAAGATGCAACAACTGAGGCTTGACAAGGGGGGGCAGCTGGAGTACAAGGAGAGGTGACAACAGATAAATGGCTGTTCATTATTTTTTTAAATGACAACACTACTGCATGTTAAGCCCCGGGGAATCCTTCCATCAAGACTCATTGTGAAATGGAAGACAAATGACCAGACACAGTAGCAAACTGCATAATGAAAGTATCAGATCTGGATGAAACTCCATCTCAAGAGAAAAAAATGTAAAAATCTTTTAGCTGGTTCCTTTTTGGACAATGCAATGCTTATGCACATTTCCATTTATTTAATGGTGGATCAATGGGACCGTTTCCATTATGTGTTCTAATTTTACTCGAGACATTGTGCTCGAGACAAATGAAAAATAGCCCTATACATTTCGGGTTTATTTTCGGCCACAAACCTGATCCTCTCCAGCTGTTCTCTCAAACATGCACGCGCATTGCCACTTCACATGTAAATAATCACACATGGAAACTCCCCCCCATGTAAATTAAATTAAATAAATACAGTGTTGTAATGTGTGAGGGTTTACATATTGGCGTAAATGTGACTTCTGTATTATGTGTGTGACTTCTGTATTAAGCCATCCTCAAACTGGACGTAGCGAGCACAAAATGCTACAATACATTAATATCAATGGGACACCAGTTGCCTCAATCTCTTTGGCACTGACCAGCCAGGAACCAGAAATGAACGTCTTTCATGTGGAAATGGAGGAGGAGTTCGTTATTGTCGCACTTGACTCTTCAGGCAATGGAGATCTGCTTGCCTTGATTACTTTTCATCCATTGTAAGGAAAACTTTAGGGATATTTGTGAGCCCAATATGGTACAGTGGTTTAGGGCATTATCTCACCTGCTAATCACCAATTCACATATTATTATTATTATTATTATTATTTGTTTATTTAGCAGACGCCTTTATCCAAGGCGACTTACAGAAACTAGGGTGTGTGAACTATGCATCAGCTGCAGAGTCACTTACAACAAGGTCTCACCCGAAAGACGGAGCACAAGGAGGTTAAGTGACTTGCTCAGGGTCACACAATGAGTCAGTTGCTGAGGTGGGATTTGAACCGGGGACCTCCTGGTTACAAGCCCTTTTCTTTAACCACTGGACCACACAGCCTCCTATTAAATCAATTGATTGGTGTTACCCTAAATGAGGTCATGTTGGGTTACACACTAACACGTGGGGAGGTTACTTGGCTGGTGTAAAGCCTGGCAGGGCCCTGAGTTAAGACAATATTTTGGTTTTAACAAAGGGCAGGGATAAAAAAAAAAGTGGACAAGTTACACATGAAGAGTGTCTATTGACAGACCTGAAAGACAACACCATAGATGCTGAGAATACAGTGCAGTGTTATCTTATCTTGTAAGGATATTGTCTGCGTGTTCTGTTACAGGTTCTTGTAATTTTGTTTTGCACGTGACAGGAACAAAATATTCCTCGTGTAGACAGTGGCTTTCTCAAAATACTACTGTTGAAGAAAACACTGAACAAAAAAAAAACACTCCTTCATGACATTTTTTCAATTATGAAAACTGTACTGTGGTCCAAGCCTTTCTTGTACAAGGAACTGGTTTGACGCTAACCCAGGCTGGTAGTGATCCAAAATAATTTCAATCTGGTAGTTTTTACTTTATGGTGTTCTGAGCTCCATAAAGACAGATGTTCACATAAAGAAAAACACTATCACAGCTGGCACTCTCTTAATTTCCTGGCACTCATTCTTAAAGTGTAGTCCCTTTTGGGCAGAGCTGAAGCATTTTGTTAATCTAGCTTGCAATGAAAAAGACTGGGCACAGACCAGAGACCAATAGGGCAATATTAAATTGATTAATTATGTGTATTTGTAACTATAGGACTGGGTGCAACTGCAAATAGAATATTAACCACTGCAAATAGAATATTAACCACTATGCAAAAAAGTCAGGCTCCTATGCATTTGTAGTTATATAGTTGCTTTTTTATCTCCTCTTACTCACAGGGGACAGAATCCGTAAGGCCAGTGCTTCCCACAACACTGCCTATTTCACACTCCCCCCCTTTAACCACAGCGATCGGCTGCAGTCAATCCATGAGATCTGGGTCACAGCACCAATGTAACAGGGCGGAGACAGTTATTATAAAAAAGTCAACGCTTACTTGTCCTGGCCTTTTTACATTTGAAAACATACAGTATGGCAGCCTCTAGCACACAGGTAACTTTCTTCATTATATCGTGCTGGATAAATAGGGAGTCCCAATTCGAACTGTTTTGATCAAAAAGAATGGGACCAATTTCAAAACACTTTCAACTCCATCCTATCGGCAGATACGGTAAATTATTTTACAAAAGAACTAAGTGCAGATTTTAAAATGAAAGCTAACTGTATAAACGTTTATTTATTTTATCACAGATGAAACGCAAAGGGGTTAATCACCCAAAACATCTCCAGTAGTCTGCTCATAAAATGTCCATGTAGTTAGAAGGTTTGCATATATGAATATATTCTTCTAAAAATTCTGCACTGATATGCATATTTTTTTAAACACATGATGGCATTTTGATCTGTTGGCACGTAGTAGGCTGTGCCATGTAATCTGCTTTGACAGGTTATCACGCTGCAAATTAAATGAACTATGCAGCCAGCAAAGCTGCTGCAGTACTATTTCTGTGATGGCTTCTGAAATGAAGAATTGTATTTGAATTATTAAAATGTTTTAATCTTTTTGTAGTTATTAAATATGTATTCAGTGCTGACAGCACAGTGACGATGGACTAAATATAATCAATGTCTGTTACGGAGTGTTTGGAGTCTGCATTTCTAACTTTGAGAAAAAACAAAATGATACTAAACTGCACATTTGGGTTAATTATTACTTTTCCAGCAGCTTTACTAACGAGCTACATTTTAAAGATCATAAGTAGATCATAGTTTCATCTACTTGACTCTGGTAAATTAATAACAATATATTTGGTATATCTAGAAGGCAAACATCTATAGTCTACCTATCTTCCGCCCACTGGAGCAGAGCACATGTGGTGTCTTTGATCCCCCCCTATGAATATTGTGAGTGAACCCCCGTTACGTATTACAAGTCTGTGCTACAGGCAATATGGTTTGAGTGTGGTTTGGTGACAGTTCCCCCGCATGTAAACTAATCAACATGGGCTGGGGGTAAGCTGCCGCTGAGATGCCTATTCCTCCATAGGAAGTTATCTTTCCTCCATTGTAAATAGTGTGTGGTTATTGTTTAACTATTGTGTATTTAAAGTCGTGTGTGTATGCAGAGAAGCCTGTATGCACAAGGGTATTGGAAAGAAAACTTGTGCATACATCAGATGGGGGTGATTGACCAATTGGCCTCTAAACTCACAAATTAAGGACTGCTCCAATGTATACGCATGACTGACACTCATTCAAGGTAGTAAGCTGTAGGAAAATGTTGTGTTATAAGCTGTTTCAAGCTGATATAAGTACTACAAGATGGGATAATAAAAGTGTTGTGTGTAAACGCAATAGATACACTGGTGCTACACACAACGGGGTGTTCAAATATTCAGCATGAGATGAAGCCAAGGCCATTAAATAGCCTAGGCATGCAGATTTTGGACCATATTTGACACCCTGGCGTGGCAGCCACACCCTCCCCAACTCCTCCCAAACTGAATTGATTGTCAAGTGAATCAGGCAGAGTGGTCCCAATTTACAATACATTTCATGTGAAATACTGTGGCAATGACAGCCTGTATTATTAACAACATCTTAATACAGACTCGTTGAAACAAAGTCTTTGCGAGTACACTTGCAAGAAAAGGAACTTTTTTAAAATATATATATGGCTGTAACAGGGACAGAGTACTGTCACTGACTTCTCGGACACATGTGTCTGCAGGAACGAGACCAGGTGTTTCGTCTGTGACGTGCTACCAGCTGTGTTTTATTTATAGGGAATCGCAGCTAAGGATCGGACGATATTTTTACAAATGAGTCCCATTAATGTTCTCCATTAGCAAACCCCTTTGTGGGTCCCCTTTTCTGTGATATTTCTAATCTGTGCATTTCGAAGGCACTAATTGGTGCCGTGAACAATGTTACTAGACTTTCAATTGATTTAATTTTCATTCAGGCTAGTTTAAATGGATAACAAACCAGAAACAGTAGTCGCGATCATCATGTTTCATTAACAGCGACCACTGAGGAAGACCCAGACAGATTTACAGTAACTGATGAAGGGCAGAGGTTGACTGAGTCACAGAGCAGCAAGGCCCCGGCAATCAAACCTCCAGATGATTTAGGCATGGAAATTCCAGCTCAGGTATGCCTGAGGAAGTTCTCATCTCGTGAGCTGGGAATTGTCAGATGATATCAGGGGAAACTTACTTCAATCCATCCATTAAAGAGAACTTTTTTCCTGTCTGGCAGGTCCAACTGCATGGGAAAGAGTTTGTCAACTGAACAGTCCAGATGAGCAGCAGACACATACCTGTAAATTGTTCAAAAGTACTTTGAATGATTTAGCTATAATTAATCACACAGAAACAGACGAAGGAAACAGGCACTAAGCTCAACAGAGATTAAATATGTACTGCCCCTCTAATGTGTCCTTCTCTCACCTGTGGTGGAAAGAGAAATGTTAAGATAAACACAATTTATAATGCTATACATTGGAAAAAAAAAAACAATCCTGTCTAAAAGCATAACATCATGAATGTGTTACTTTCTCAGCATTATCACATCCCAGATTATAATCATCGGATATCTCAATAGTAAAAAGGAAGCTTTCAGATTGGAGGTCAACTATGTTGAGAAAATGATAGTAAAATAGCATGGCATTGAAGTGGGAACAATTCCCAGCAAGTGTAACCCTTTCATTTTGATCTTACGTATGTCCCCAGTTCACAGCCTACCTTTGTGATGGTGGTCCACTATGAAAGGTGCTATATAAAAATAAATATATTATATTATTGTTATATGTAAACTAGAGTTTTTTTTTTTATTTATCTGTCCCCATAAAGGTCACCATGCATGAATGGGTTACAAAGGCATCTTTGTACAATACATCCGGAATAGCTGAAATATTTAACATAATCAAAAAATGCTGAATAGAAATGTAATTACAGGCATCAAGGTCAGATTACCAATCTAAGAAAGTCAAACAGAAGAAACTAAATTGTGGGAGTTGAGGGTTGTACAATTGAAGGGGGTCTCTTTTTGTATTCAGGCCTGAGAGTGCAGTGACAGTACAGCATACTCATAAGACTTTGTCTTCATTCTGGAAAAGCAATAATGTTATCTGAGTGTTTTTTTTTTTTTTTTAGATCTTAGTATGCACAGACTCTACTAATGGAAAACCATTAATAATTTGAATTAAAAAAAACAATCCGGTAAGTGGTTTGTCTGATAAAACTATACTCCAATGGGATAAGTCACTGCTGTTTTTTTTTTTTTTTTTTTAAGCATTTCACAGTAACATGCTGTCCACCTGGATTGGATGAACCACCTATTTTTAGGGGTAAACCAGGATATCCAAATATAGGTGGTTGTTGATACGAACCAGAGCAATTCCTGCAGTGCTGCCAAATGCTTAGAAAATCAATCTGGCTTAAGCTGGCAGGGTATAGGATGATGTAAGCAGCCTCAAAGTATGTCCTGATATTTAATTTCATACCTGTTTAGCATATAATTATGTGTGTGCTGTACCTGTTTCTTGTTGTTTCAGTTTATTTAGTCTTTATTTTTTTGCAGTAATAGTTTGTATACATAGAAAATAATGATTAAATAAAAAAGAAAATAAAAAATCAAGGGAAAAAGTAATAAAAAATAGATTTCCCTTTCAAGCTACATCTGAAGTCAGTAGTGCTGATGAAGATGAGCTGACACTGCACTAAGTAACATGCCTAGAGAGAACAGAGGCATGGATCATAATGGCAGCTATATCAAAGTCCCAGAAAGATTGAATCTTGGCAACGCTGTACAGGTGGTAAAAAGCAACTTTTTATCATATTACTTCTGGTAGTCCAGGGACCTAACAGAATTTAACAGAGCTCTCAGGTCTTTGACAAATGATCCGAGTTACAAAATAGCACAAGCGTAAGTGAAAAAAAAAAAAAGACCTAACCTTTTCCCAGCAGTTTGAGCCAATCAAATGCAAATCACTTTTCTCATAATGGTTGGAGGACATTCAGTTCTGGATTTTCACAAAATGTTGCATGCAAAAATTATTAATTTTATGCAAACTTGCAGACTCTCAAGACACACGATATCCCAATCCTAAATGTAATTCAAAACGCTGTATGAGAGGACAATCCCATTTCACAATTAAAATGCTTCTTTCAATTTTAATTTGCAATACCAAAAATTCTAGAGATTTGGCACACCAATGACACCATACAATTGTCCGTTTTCTTCCTATATTTTTACAGCTTGTGGGGTTTTCACATGTTTGTGCTTAAAGGACCTTGAGGAAAATATTATTTTCATGAAAAAGATCCACTAGTGCTGCTCTTTTTTATTTCAACAAACTTTAAAGTTACACATTAGTAGGTGTCATTGTATGGTAATTAAGTAGGGACTATGCTAATATTTTGGATGTCACACATTTTAAGAACTGTACCATTAAATTAAATGTACATTGTAACATTTTTGAATGATATCACAGAAACATTCCAATTTTACTTACATAAATCGTGGCCATACAAATTTATAGCAGATTTAACTGGAGCGCTCTACTGGGATAAAGTTGTTCCATTAGGCTATTGTTACTAATTCAGCTGAAGTTTAATGTTTTAGCTAATCATTGTTTTGTGCCACTACATTTCCCCACTCAATAATGTGATCATCAGTATGAACAGCTTCACTGTAAAATGAATTTCAAGTTAAAACTAAACTATGTTTGGTGGCTTGGTGGTCCAGTGGTTAAAGAAAAGGGCTTAACACCAGGAGGTTCAAGGTTCAAATCCCAGCTCAGCCACTGACTTCACTGTGTGTGACCCAGAGCAAGTCACTTACTGTAAGTGACTGCAGCAAACAGTTGTAATGCATAGTTCACCCCCTAGTCTCTGTAAGTCGCTTTGGATGAAAGTGTCTACTAAATGACTAATTAATAATAATATGTCTGGTAAAAGATAGATGATTCTTAACTCTAAATCAATTCAGTTTTTAAAGAGCGGTTATAACTACTATATGTATAATACGAGAAGTACCTTTTTTGTAGTAAAATACTTCAACAGCGGGGTGCTATGATCTCAAGAACAGTGAGCAAAAGCAGTATTGATTGTGCTACACGGAGAATTCAGGTAGTTGGTGATATTTCAGTGTTTTTAACAACTACAAATAGAGGTTTGTATGTCTCAACTATTGTCATTTATATTAATAAAATAAGTATGTTATAAACATTATTTAGAAAAGTCTGTTGTAAAATTCCTCAGAAAATCCCATGGAATGATGTTAATTGTACTAAACTAGCACTGGCCTACCACCTCCAGGCGTTCCACACTAGGAACACGCATTTCCAAAATCTAAAATAGTACAATGACGGTATGATGACATCAACATTCTGGAACAAGAACGAACCATTCTGCATTTACAAGTCATTTTAAACATGGCCAATGTAGCCAAAGTCTGACAACACTTCATTCCTGCTTATGAGGGAATTGAAGCTACATTTACTGTAATACATCAAGCCAATGTCTTAAATCAAATAAAAAGTATTCATTTATAAAATCAGTATAGGAATAAGAAACCATTCAGAAAATCCGAAATTATAATGCTTTACCACTGTATCTAGCACACAACTTTAGACAACATTTCTACTCCTTTAAGTTTTCTTAAAATGTTTTCTTGTTGATTAATTATGTATAGTGGCTATTGTTTATTCCTCTGTGGTTTTTCACTGCATTGTCCAGTAAAACAGATTTAGAATCTTTTCAAGGCAGGTAACCAGGCAACAGACAGTAAGCCAGAGTAGTATCAAAAGCAGAAGTAAGATTTAAATATTGAAACAGTAAATTAAGACCAAAGATCAGGCTATTCGGTTTGATTATTATTTAAAAATTAAACTGAAGTATATTTGTATGTGATGTGTTTTACATGATGTTGTGTGTGGTTGAATAACTTATTTGTTAGCATTGTGAGGTACAGTAATCTTCAGCACGTGTCAGTACACGTGACAGAGGCTCTTGAGAATCCCAGGAGAGGATACATAAAGAGCAGAACTAACTGCATCAAAAGCCAGCACGGTGCAGGTATTGGGAAATGGAGTTCAGTCTATGTAATAGAGAGTGAAGTGATGAGAATCCAGGAAAGGGAACTGGGCTATTAAAGAAGACCACTATACCTCCATACAGACTAGGCATTGCAAGTACTCTAAAATTTAAGGATGCAGAAACACTAAATTTGATTTATTATTTTGTTTTGTTCAAAGGAATGATGATTTACTCTTTATTTTCTACCATAAAATTCAGCTTGGTATGGGTATGAAACATCAGAATGTTCTTAAAGAGTACAGTAAGTAGCTTCACATGTCTTTTTCTTTTACATTTCTTACTATGTTATGGTATTTGCAATCATTCTGAGCGTTTCTGTTTTAAAATGTCACCAGGATGTGACTAATGAAACAGACAATAATTCACCTAAATAACAAGAAAGATACATTAGTAAAGACAACATTGCTATTTCACATCAATGCCACGCTGCTCTTGATGGTAGACACAATGATTCAGGAATACCCATTCTATTCTATAATTGTGCATTAAACTTAAACCATTACAGAATGGGTCAACCCATTTAGGAATTCTCATTTGGTTAATTGAAGATATTGATTTTTTTTCAAATGAAAAAACCTGATTACAAAATACATGTTATCCTTTCCTGAACAAACCAGTGTGTATATGGGTTGTATATTATTAATAATGACACATTACATAAATACAAAGTCCAATGTTTTCCCGCATTTCTAAGTTAATGTTTGTTCTATGCCTGTGGCAGGATGGCTTGCAGTGGTGAGGTGTGGTGACGTCACGGACCAGGAAGTAACTGAACCAAAACAATGGATGGGCGGGTGAAGCTGAATGCTACGGCACTCAGCGTGTTTAATAAATCAAATAAACAAAACAAAAGATTTAAACCATAACAAAACACTAAACAAAAAGGCACAAGGGCCAAACAAACCAGACAGACAAACAAGTAAGTGTCGTGCTGGCTAATCCAGCACGTTTTAGCAATTGTTATTTTAAAGTCTGTCTCCTCTCTATCTCCCCGTACCTCCTCTCTGTACACCCAACCTTGCAGCACGGACAGCTGCAGGTTCTTATACTCTGGCCGAGGGGTTAACTAGCTGTTAATTATCTTATTACCACTCAACCCACAGTCTGCAAGCATTTGGCAAGGATGCGTGACTGTCAGCTAGTTAAATAATCAGTAGATGATCAGCCACTCATCCTCACAGGTTTTTAAATTATAAATAATAAGAAATACGCGGCGCTGTTATCCGTGCCGCAAACAATAATACAAATAATAATAAATAGGGGCGGGACACTCCGCCACAATGCCTAAAATAGATTGATATTATTTAATAAAGCTGCCATAAACTTTTTTCCTTATGAACGATGTGTTCAGCGATTCTGGCACTAGCATGAATAGATTATATACTATATAAAGTTGTGACTGCAATTCCAACCAAATCATTGAATGTTCTGTTAGAAGAGTAATTGAGAAAGGGTAATGAGTTTAATAGAATCCTGTTAATTCATTTTATTCAATTAAAAACATTGGAAACATTTGACTAAGGAAACACACAACATTTTTTTTTAATAGTCCACCATCATTTTATTACTTGCATGAAGAATGCAATTTCATTCTGTGACTTTGAATTGTTTTGATAACAGAAACAAAGATGAATGTTAATTTCACATTCGTGAAACAGAAAGCATTTCCTAGTAAATAAAATTATAATAATAAAAGGAATCAAATCCGAGACATCCCCTTCCAGATTAAAAAATAACAATGGGCCTTTAAATTGTAAAGCGCTCTGAACAGCATGAATTGTGCTAAAAAAAAAAAAAAAAAAAAAAAAAAAAGCTGTTTCATGATCATTTGTGCAACACCAATAATTTCTCAAATTTTCCAGATGCATGACAAGTTCATTCATTTTAGGATGAGTATGTTAAATAATCCACTGACTAAACTCTACATAAGTCCATATTTCAAGGTGCATGTTTTTAAAATATGATTAATTATTAGTAATCAGTTTACAAAACAATAATTCTGCTGCTCCCTGTTTAGGTTTTGTTTTGAACAATGTCTGCTGTGTCACATTCTTAAAGTTAAAGATTGTATACATGTAAAACATTATTTTTACACATGGAATGTGTATGAACATTCAATCACAGAGTGACAAAACTGCAGAACACCAATTATTTCCCAAACCTTCCCTTTCATATGGAGTAATGGGATGCAGCATTATGTATATTCTTACCATTGGTATTCAGTAATAACATAACACAGATGGTATTACAGGTACTGTAATGAAAAATGCACGTGAAAAATGAAATCTATATGAATTCATTAATCAGAAGCAGGATTTGAAACGGTTGAAGATTCAGAATATGCTTTAATTGAACAGGGACTACACTTTTTGTAACCATCTTTCTAACATTGTATTCCAGCTCTGTAGTAACAAAATATCTGTTTATATTTGAAAATTCTATAATTATAAAAAAAACCTCTAAATATATAGTTGAACAAGTAGAAATATATTTTAATCATTCTAAAGTGTTTACATTGTTTAAAGCTTTAGTGCCAGACATACGCAAGTTATCAATATATGAATATAAATGAATACAGTTTAAGATTTACGTTTCTAATAATGAATTGAACATTCGTACAAACAACATACAAATTAAAAAAAAAAAATACAGATTAAAAAGTGCTTTTTTTTTGCTATTTTGCTACAACTGACCCTGAATACTCAGGGTTCTCAATTCTAAAAGCTTTCAGAAACCTGTTACAGATGTTGAACAATATTGCCGTAACCTTGACAAGCAAATTGCAAGAGCAGTGGAACTCCAGCTTTGATTCCCCTTGGCAATAAACTGTTTGTACAGTAACATTTGAATGCCAGAATAAATATTTATTTTAGGTATTTGCATTGTATTTTTATTTTTTTAACTTATGCTACTTTTCTGATTTCTTGGTGGAGAAATAACAGTTTTCCTAGGGGCAAGAAGCCCTGCTGTGACAAAGAGAGCAACATATTTTTCTTCAGTTATTGGGCCCCTGCAAGATACAACTTGCAAAGCTTCATAGGGCTATCTGTGCAAATGACTGCACACCTCATTACCCTGAATGGAAGTGACAGTGCAAATATTAGATGCAATTCCCAGGCAGCTGTAACAGCTATGCTTCATTGATTTGTTTCCTACTGTATAGGCAAGAAAACCTCCAATAATAATGTCAATATTCATTGTTTTCATTTCTCTATGGCTTAAACAAATGATGAACACATTTTTTCCAAATGCTCTCTAAATGCCATTCCACAATGCTTGGTATGCCAAAGCTGTATGTTTTAGTAATAACTGGAAACGTTTTTATTTTTTCCCCTTTCCCGTCTGGGATTTTTGGGTGCTCCAAACTGTTGTTTCTACATTTATTTGATATTTTTTGTATGGGCAGCTTTAATACATTGTGAGATTAGGGAATCATGGTCTAATTGCTTTTCTCGAGCTCCTCAAGCTGTTGGTCTGACGTCAATTATTTTGAAGTGAAAACACAGGAGATTTAGTCCTCGTGTTAGTAATTTCAGAGCAAACTGAACTTCTGATTTTAGTATTTGTCAGGGCTAAGCTTATGGCTGCAGGATCTAAAATGAATTGATGCAGATTACTCCAGTATTAGTTGTGCTCTGGCTCTGAGGGATTTCCGTTGCTTGGAAGAGGTCACAGGATTGGTTGCTAAATCAAAACAGGCTTGGTGAAGCAACAATACGATGGAGCATCAAGCTGATCAAAATGAACTGACATGTCTCCAAATGCTGATTTGCCTTCTAGCCAGAAGGAGCTGCAGGGAGACAAGAAAAGCACAGTAGAGTTAGAGATTTGAGTATGTGGAATGCATTCCATATGATCATAAAAACAATCTAGAGCAGCACTTCTGATTTTTTTGTTTTGAAACACCAATTTTCAACATGTAGTACTGGCATGTGTAATAACTGTATATTTATATCTAAAGTAGTAAATGTACCACAAGCTTGTTCTTTAGGTAGAACAATTAACTTACTAAGTGAAACACCTACAGTCACAGCTTTGCACAGTGCCGGCGCTAGCATTTACTGGGCCTTGGTGAAAGACTGTGAAGTGCCCCCCCCAATGTTCAAACAAAACACATTCTAACGTTATTTTAAGATGAATGTGAACAAGACAGCAATCAATCAACAGTATATCCAAACATTTTCAAGTCAATTATGTAACAAGATTAATCAATTTGATTAATTACTCGATTTAGTTAATATTGAAACATATTAATAGCTTCAAATTAGTCACAACATGCATTAATCATAGGCATCAATTGGATTTTTGAAGTAATGTTATCCAGTACAAAACAAAAAAGTTAGTATGAAAACGTTTCTATACAGAGCATCAAAAGATCACTATTATAACACATTTATTTAAAAAAAATAATAATAAGGTATATAAATGATAGACATTGACAAAATGTTTTTGGTTTATTTTTAATCACTTGATCATTCATCCTTGACCATGACACGCTTGAGTGACTATGACTGAAGCATATGCACTTAATCACCTAATTAGTGAGACAGTTGATTGGACACTGGCTATGGAGTGATTTCAGCTGTTTAATTGCTAGCTTGAATAAAAGCAATAAAGTAAATCACAGAAAAAAAAAAACAATATGCCACAATACATCTATCAATCAGCATGTTGGAGGCTGGACTAGGGCAGCGTGCTGTGGCTCGCCGTCTTGGGTGCTCACAGCCAGCAATTTCAAACCTGGCGAGATGGTATAACCAGACACATTCTGTCAATGACAGGCCACAAACTGGGAGACCAAGAGTCACAACATCTGCCCAAGATCGACAGATCATTTTGCAGCATCTTCATGATGTCAGTTGTTAATCAGCACAATAAAATGTCACTGCACCTGCTCTAAAACAGAGTTTTAATGTACATAGCAAAATACTTATTGTTTTACCAGTCAAATTAAAGTTTCAGTCAGCCGATCACAGAACTATTATGGGATGTAAATGCGCGTTCCGCAGGCGACTACATCTAAGCGATCGGCAGATTGGAATCGGAGCTAATTATTAGATTATTAGTAAAATCCATAATCTGTAATCAGCATTTTACTGTAATTATCACCTATTATTATGATGATGATGATTATATCTTAGAAATTAATAGTACACCAGAGAGCTCAGCTTCAGCATTATGGGAAAACCTTAAAGCTTACATACGAGGCCAGATAATGTCCTATACTGTTCAGGCAAATAAATCCCACACAGAAAAACTTGCAAAGCTTACTGATCAAATTCTACAGGTTGACAAGCAATATGCCATCTCTCCCACACCAGAATTATACAAAGTACATCTTGTGTTAAATACTGAGTTCAATCTCCTCTCCGCAAGACAAGCAGAACAACTGCTGATTAAATTACAGCATGTTGTTTATGAACATGGTGACAAAATAAATGCCTTCTTTGAGAAATTAGATATCCTGTCTATTAATTTGCAAATTAAAGAACGCCTACAGCAGCTTCTCACAGCCGAAGAAATCACACAAGCAATTCAGGCTATGCAGAGTGGCAAGGCACCAGGCCCAGATGGGTTCCCTGTTGAATTCTATAAAAAAAAAACAGTGACCAATGGACTCCTCTATTGAGCTCTGTCTTTTCTGAATGCTTTTCCTATTGTTCCTTACCCCCACATTCTATCAAGTCTCTATATCACTATTACTTAAATAGGATAAAGACCCTCTCCACTGTGGATCATATTGCCCTATGTCTCTCTTAGATGTAGATGTTAAGATATTTGCTAAGGCTCTTGCTCACCACCTTGAATCCACTCTTCCATCTATCATTTCCCAAGACCAGACAGGTTTTATACAGGGCAGACATTCTTTTTTCAATCTTCTGGATTCAGCCTTTCATATCTGGCATAATCAAGGAGTTAGGATGTTCAGGGATTTATATATTGATGACACTTATGCATCCTTTGAACAGCTTTCAAGAAGCTTCAGTTGGCCTCACTCACATTTCTTTCGATACCTTTAGAGTTGTAATTTTGTTCAAAAAAGAATTGCTGGATTTCCTCAGCTGCCACCTACAGTAAGTCTCCTGTTGACCAATTTAATCCGGATTGCAGGGGCATTGTATCAGTCATTTACAGTTCTACCCTTTCCCTTCATTGCCCCTCGATTACTATACTAAAAACACTCTGGGAGCAAGATTTAGGTTCTAAATTCTCAGACAGTGTATGGGATTCTATTCTTTATCATGTATCATTCCCAAAATTCTCCACCATCTCCACTTTTCCAAGACAAAATTCTCAGACGGACTCCTGTCCCTTAGTCTTTTCATGGCTCAGCAACCAACTTCCTCTTTTACTTTAATTAATTATTTTAATTAAAAAAGTGTCCTTTTCCTTTTTAAACCTTTTTTGTTCTGCTTTAACCCTTTGCAGTCCTATATCGCAATTTTCCCTTTCCTGTCATGAAAAAGACGCAAAAAACAGGTCTCTAGTCGTTTTTTCTCCGGAAAAAGCCGAGAAAACCATTCATTGGCCGAGAAAAAAAGGGGCGTATCTCATGAATACAGATACCCCCGGCATCACATAGATAACACGGACATAAACAAACAAGATAGTTGTTTCTGCATCCAGCGCTCAAAGAATATCACAGACATTTGCAGAGCTTTTTTTAGATGTTATAGTAATAAAATAATGACTTGGATCGCATTATTGAGGAGTTTGGTGATAAAACGAGTCATCAGGAGATGATTTATCGGTATGAACTACTATCAAGAGGTATGTGAAAAAAACAGCGAACGAGGGGTGGGGCGGGACTGGAGATACAGTACTGAGTGTCCTGTTGATATTTAGTGCCTTTTAAACCTGCTTTACTGTGAAAAAAAACTTTTAAACAACGCGTCTAAATAAACCACGCGTGTGAAAATAAATTGTACCTGACACGCCTGAGACATGCTGAATAAATGGACTGCAAAGGGTTAATATACCTATTTTTTTATTATTATTATTATTATTATTATTATTATTATTATTATTATTATTATTAGTCGTAGTAGTCGTAGTATTATTATTACTAACTGAAGTACCCGGCGTTGCCCGGGGAAATTCAATATTTCAATATTTCATTCATGACAAATTGGGAAACGGTAGCCTTATGGTTTCCTATAACTTACCGATCTTGGGTGTCGCACAATGCAATCGGGACCCCTTTCCCTTTTTTTAACTTTTTTTTTTTTTGGGGGGGGGGGTTGCCATTTTCAAATTAAAAAAAAAAAAAGTGTTTATTTTTTTTTAATTTTTTGGGGTTTTGTGGGTTACTTTAATGTGAGATACATGGGTACTGTAGTGATCCAGCAACGGGGTTACTAAATAAAGTACCCCGGGGGTCAAAATTTTGGATCCAAACATAGCCCTCGACCTTCCCCTGGATGAAAGAGGAGGCCGTGCAAAGTTTGGTTGCACTGGCTCCTGTGGGGCCTGACTGCATAAAGGAACAGACAGAGAGACACACTTTATTCTTTATATATTAAGATAGAAGATAGATTATTATCTTTGAAATGACTGTTCTACACAAATGTATTACTATTTCTGTTTGAGAAAAAAAACTAAACAACAAACGATTAAACGATTAAAATAAATAGGGGGTATTAAAATGGTTGTATACTGTGGACCATAATTGCATTAATACCGAAATGGAAAAGGAAAATGTCAATTCTTCATTTTTTTTTTACTTGTAACAAATAACCAGGCATTACTTTTAAGGCTGTATGTTTTTTGTTACTAGTTTTTGTTTCACCTGCATTTGTCCAAAGAGCTGTATTCTGTAATGAATTTCCATGAAGTCTGGTGCAAAAAAGAAACACTCCCAATGTTGTAGAATCACAGGCCGCAAGTGACTGTATTTATTTGATACTGCCTTTCTTCAACTTAGTTTCTCACTGGAGCTCAGAAACTGCTAGCATATTTTGCAGCCCTTGATATGGGCAAATTCAAAGGTTTCATGGAAACATTATTTTTAATAAATTATGTGCACCAATCAATTCAAATATTAATAACTGCCCTTTATACATGTATTCTGACAACATTTCTGCATATTATGATTGCTTTTCTTCATAAGAAGAACATAAGAAAGTTTACAAACGAGAGGAGGCCATTCAGCCCATCTTGCTCGTTTGGTTGTTAGTAGCTTATTGATCCCAGAATCTCATTAAGCAGCTTCTTGAAGGATCCCAGGGTGTCAGCTTCAACAACATTACTGGGGAGTTGGTTCCAGACCCTCTAATCTCCATTTGTGACCCCTAGTCCTTGTTTCTTTTTTCAGGTCAAAGAAGTCCCCTGGGTCGACATTGTCTATACCTTTTAGGATTTTGAATGTTTGAATCAGATCGCCGCGTAGTCTTCAATCCCTTGTTATCTGTGATTGGCATTATATTGCCCTCTCCAAGTTTATTGAAAGATATCATAGAGTAGTCTGTTTTTCTTTTATTTTAAACATGATACATCTTTCTTTTTGGCCTGTTCTTTTATCATAGGAGCCAAGATTTTACCCTGACAATTAGTTTGCTTTTCTAGGCCTCATAAGCCTCTTTCACACAGATAAATTATTACGGCTCAAAGCCGGAAACTGAAGCGGCAAGTTGGGCACAAAGCCAAGATACGTATTTTATAACGGCTCTGAACCACCTCGCGAGGTAGTTCAGAGACAGCACAGACCTGTCTTAATGGCCTGTGTGAAGCGCTATGAAATATAGTGGGCATGGATTGAAAGGAAACATCCCACATGACTGTATACCAGATGTACATATAAAAATACATCACTGTGTTGGCGTTCCCTTACCCAAGTCAAGTGTTCACACAAGCATCCTTTACATAAGCAAATATCCACCATATTTCTGCTGTTGGCTGGAATCCGTTTCTTTTAACGATACTGTATCACCTTCTTCACAATCAAATTCAAGACCTACAGTGTGCCCGAAGCTCCTGGCCATTAACAGGTTGTTATACTGTATAATAGAATTAAAAATTAAAAGCAAACAAAATGCAGCCAAATCCACTTCTTCGGCTGAAGACGTTGCCATTCTTTTATTTTTAATTTTTTTTTTGTGTGTGATTTTGTTGAAGTGGTTTCCATGGCCATGAGAACAAGCTGTTGGCTGACAGGTTTGAAAGCTTGTCTCTCATGATCCCTTTGGCTGTGTGAAAGGGTTATTTATTTTCAAATAAAAATACAGTGCCATGTGTCTCTCTTACCAGCAAGTGAACCCTAGAGACTTATTGTTTTCAACTCAAGTACATTATAGAGGTGTTTTGAATTAGTTGATAAACCAGCCAGCTGCCTTAAAGTGGTACTGAACAGGCTGTAGGGTTTAGAACACAACACATTACTTTCCCTAGCTTTTGTGCTTTGTTGTATGTATTCCTTCATAATCTTTTTTATATTTTTATTAACCCTTTGCGGTCCTATGTTGGACCTGGTCCGACATTGCAATTATTCCTATCCGGTCCAATGTCGGACCCTGTCCGACATCATCAAAAAGACGCAAAAAATTTATTTCTTAGCATATGTGAAAGCTATAGCGAACGAAAGGGTGGGGCAGGGCTGGAGATGCCTAGTGAGTGCTTTGCTGATATGCAGGGTCTTTTAAACCTGTTTGACTGTGGAAAAAATACTTTTAAACAGCGCGTCGAAAATTAACTGCGCGTGTGAAAATAAATTGGACCTGACGCACCTGACACGCACTTAATAAATGGACTGCAAAGGGTTAACATATCTCTGGTCATACATCAGTTTTGCTTCGAGTCTTCCTGTTAAAATGTCTTCGAATTCACAACATTGGCGGCTCAATCAGTAACATTTAATTGGTTCCAGACTCTTCTACCAAAGTCCAGCATTTTGATTGGTTCACCTGTCCTACCTGCTTGCTCCGGCACAGGTTCAGAGGAGCGGGAAAGCAATGTTCAGTACCACTTTAAAAGGGTGATAAATACGGTTTTAAAACCAATTGTCTTCTTATTAACACACGTATTGGTATCACTGCAGAACACAACTATGCTTGTCATTTTGACATGTAAAAGTTACATGACAAGAAATATGGTAGCCATATTAGGTCAAAAATCATTGCCACGTTTTGCCTGAGGTATTTATTTCATGTAACAAATATGAGGCTTGAATCCACCCTCATCACAAGTTTGACTAATCATGAGGTGTCACAAACTTTCAGCTAACTACAATTGGAGAACTAGTGCCAAATATAGTACAGGGAAAACTGCCAAAACACCCATACACATTCATCTGTTCATCAGAGTATGCCCTCAGTCCCACAACAGTGAGAGGTTTGTCACTGTAATTAATTCCTCTATCTGTGTTTCATTGTTTCCAGCAATTAGTTAATGTTATTCACATGTTGATACACAAAGATCAAGATCCCTTTCATAAAGCGTTCCCTATCGCTATCTGCCAAGGACAGAACAAATGACTTAGCTTTAAACTGCAAAGAAGACAGAGACAAACTGAACTGTTGGATGCGTAACGTGGTGCTTAATCACTTGATATGAATTGTTGATGTCAACTTCCAGAAATTCAATAAACACACCAAAACAAAGACGCAGACCTGTTGGCAAACTATGTCATCAACTATGCATGCACAGATGTCCACAAAGAGATGTATGGCTGTCAATGCTTTGAGTCTTCTAATTTAAAAGTGAAATTCGAACACCAGGATAGGACCTCGGGATATTACCACTCTGTTTTAAAGGACTTCAAGGAACAACCAACATTCGTTGAAGGGTAACTTGGTATGGGTAGTATATAACAGAGTTATCGTAAGTAATGTATTATGTTTATTAAATTCACTTTGTATCCTCATCTGTTTCAAGCCTCATATCCCTGTGAATTTACAGCGTCCCTGTAGCCCCAGTATACATCAGGAATCTCAGTTTTACCATTAATCTGGCCCTCTGCAGCACTGCCCCCTGTGGATGGAAGAGTTACCACAGTTGCTCTTACAGCAATGTTATGACTGAAATAAAAAAAATGATGCAAAGCGAATCTAAAGAAATACATTAGTTATTATACTTTATTGTCATTTTCCAATGTAATATGTTACAAGACTGAAGCCTACATTGTGTTACAAAATAACCAGCTACAATGTAACAATTAAAATATATCAGTTAAATGACTAACATCTAGAATCGCATGCACAGTAAATGAATATTCATTGTTGGAACAAGGTATAGTGCTGCTGAAAAAAATTATAACCTCAGACAATATTATTTTTTCAACAATAATCCAGTGTGTGATCGCCTCTTTCAATAGTCTTATTCCTTGTTTCCATGGATTGTTGTACTTCGAACATTGAGGCACTTATACATCAGAGCCATCATATATATAAAAAATCTACTTACTTATTTAGGAGGAGTGAATTTGCAACAGTCAACTACAGAAAATCGATACAGAAATAGTACTGTCACAGACCCTTCAGCTTATTATAGTTTATTTTTACTATTGTTCAGGCATGGTCCTAAGTTGTAATATTAAATAACTGGAAGCCCCCAAAGGTTAATAAATGTTAAATCTGAGTTTTGATAAAAATCTGAATGACGACGCAGCAGTCACAGGACTGTACCAATGTATTTAACACCAGTTGAGAGAGCATCTGGGCAGCTTCAAATCATCATTGAATGGTTGTTTACTATACACTAAAAAATACAGCATTTTTCGGATTTCTGAGATTTACCCTCACAACTCAAAATCAGAACATAATTTATATAAGTGTAATCTATACTTGGACTATTTTAATACTGGTCATGACAATACTCTAATCAGATCATCTCCAAAATCTAATCAGCATGTATTATATGGAGGTTCATTCCTGAATACAATTTAAAAGACATACTTTCACCTGTTTAGTCGTAGTATTGAGAAAATCCTCAAGGTCACCAAATTCCCATTAGTGTTGTTACAGTATACAAATCAAGTCAAGAAACAATGCCAGAGATGCAGCGATAACCATTACACCAAGCATCAACCACAGAGATTGATATTTACACCACTCCTATATAAACCTTTCTTTTCTCAAAATCTTTCCTATGTTGGTTGAAGCTTTTCTGATTCATATTTTGTATAGAAAGCCTACATGGCTCATTCATAATATATTATATTAAAACCCACCAAGCCACAGGAAAAAAAGGCTTCCGTGTGTCATAAACAGATTGTTTATGGACACATTAAAACCAATCTCATTATGCAATATTGATTATACTTCCCAGTAAATCAAGCAGCATCAAATGGGATTAGACACACTGATAAACAGTGATGCATGTATCACTAAAGAACATTCAGAATAATACATTTACATTTTAAAATACAGGTGTAGACAAACTACTATGAATTGCATTAATTGTTGTTTAAACATGTTCCTTATTCAACACAATCTAGTGAGCCATACAATTCTCTTGTGCAGCACAGCTGCATAAACGTCAGATTAAGTTATTCCAGTAATGCTGTTACAGTTCACTCTGTTGGGTTTTGATGGATTAGTTCCAGTCATTAACCCTTTAAGCTTCAGGGTCACTTCCTACTGGTCTGGTGAATGCTGTATAGAAAGTGGATCCTGTTTCACTCCTGTGCCGGAACTCGATTAAATAGACCTAACAGGATTTTGAAACCGTTCACCTAAGGCTCTTCAAGTACAAGTGTGTAATATTCTGTCTATATATATATATCATTTGTGGCAGGAAGGTGGTACAGCAAGGGAAATACATCATTAGCAAAGGGCAACAGTGGGCGGAAGCGCATACTCCAGGATCGTGATATCCGTGCATTAATTCGAAGTGCAAGGCAAAACAGGCAAGCAACTGCAGATCAATTGACTGCAAATTTCAACCTGGAGAGCGAGAAGCCAGTTTAATCAAAAACCGTCCACCGAGAACTCCACAGAGCGGGATACCATAGTGGCCCAATGAGTGTCAGCTCATTGCTACCACCCCTGTGCCGCCCAATGGGAATTCCCGTTCACGGTCGGCAGACCCAACGGTATTTCGAAATACTGAAAGAAACTAAAATTCACTGCCAAATGTTTAGTCTTCAAAAATATTGAAAAATACTGCTGGTCGAAATGTCTGACAGAGTTTTAGTGTCTCTCAGTATTTCTACATTTAGCACTATTGAGTGTTTAATAGTTATGGATGAGACTATATGTAAAACATTTATATTTTGTTTAATGGGAGATATACCGTGTACACTGTGACTTTTTACACACCCCACTTTAGTTCTCCTTAGTTAAAGTACAACAAATGGTCAATATTTATTATCATAAGCCCCTGAAAGACTATACAGAAGCTAAGCCTGGTGAGAACATACTTTTAAATAGTTAAGAAACATCATATGCATAATCTCAAACATCATACAAGTTTTTTTTAACATTGTGAACTAATGTTTTTTTTTTTTTTAATGGCTTGGAAATTTCCTGCATCCGACTGGCAGCTGACATTCCAATCCTGTGTGGTTAAAAAACTACAACCCCTTTCTCGGATCTTGTTTTAAAATCTCAATCATAAGCACAATAACACACTTCACGATGTCGGTTGTACTGATACAACCTGCTTCTCAGGTGGTTAAAAGTATCGGTAGGCCCAACAACTTCTGTGTTATTGCTTACATAACCCATATGGAATTACTCCTAATTTGGAATGCAAAACATGAATCCCTATTTTAGTATTAGCCTGCACCTTCAAAACAAGTTAATTGGAGATCGCTAAGAGAATATGGACATGCCTAATACAACCCATTTGCCCAACACAGAAAGCTCTCATAAGAAAACATTAAGAATCTGTCAATGTTTACAGATTATTCTCAAAGGCAAGTGTTATTAGACGTCAGACAGCCGTGTTTGGGTGATAATATTTGCGGTGAATATAGTACTGTGCCATTTTATCTAGATCCATACTTGAGCTCTGAAAAAGCTTGTCATAGGCACTACAGCTCTCTATGACAGATTAATTTTACAATGGCTGGGTCATTTATAACCTTAATCACAAAACCTCAAACTCTATAAATCATAAAAAGCAGCAATATTAAAAAGGCAAGATTTGTTTCAGGATTAAAACAAAACCACCTAACATATAAGGCATGTACATTGCAAACTGTTGCCATAGTGTATATGAAAGGTGATGCAATCCCACATTTTATTTTCGTATTAAGTGTTTTGATTTTAAGAAGGACTTTGTCTGAAAATCGCATGAGAAAAATATCAATATGAATATGTTTTAATCAGTATGAAAAATCATGTTTAAGAAAAATGTGCTTCCTCAGTAATTACAGAGCTTGATAATTTATAACATCCTACTGCTGCACTTACAGTTCATTTGCATTGGAGAATGTAAACAAATGTGACTTCCAATAAGGGAAGGAATTTAATTGAATTGTACAAATTCAAAATGATTGTGGGTCACTGCAGCTTTAAAGAATTAGCAATGAAATGACATTCATGTTAGCTCTATCTATGCATGCATGTATGTTTCTATTCACATATGTATGAATGGAGAATCAGACCCCCATGTTTTTTTTTATTCGACCCTTAAGGCTGACTCACTTATTTTCACTGGGGCCATATCAATGTCCTGTTTGTTTGGCTTGCTTGCACCATCCTGATTACTATTTACCAATACATAAATCACCCAAAATAAGTAAAAACAAAAGGAACAGTGATGGCCTACAAATCAAATATCCAATTACAACATGGCCCCTTAAAACTTGAGTCTGACACCCCTGCATTAGTTCAAAAATATTCATATCTATGCATTAGAGGTATCTAGTTTGTTGGAATATAACAAAACACAACACACACTTTTGTTGCAAGGACTTTTCTAAACATAAGCTTACATGTTATTATTGCTGTGTACTCATTAGCAGGAAATATGTGGCAGCTGTAAATTAGGGAAGCTATTTCAGCCATATACTGTACCCAGGAACTGTTTCTTTAGGTTTGGAATTAAACAGGTCGATTTTGAATCAGACTTTCAAAGTTTAATTTCAAATAACATGTTTGTTTGCATTCCTGAATTCCTATTACTGACATGCTCTACATTGCACCAGGTGTTTCTGCGGGCCGTCATATTTTATAATGACGGTTTCTGTCTGGACTGTCAGTCCTTTACACTCCATATCCCCCAAACTAATTAGGTCATAGAGGTCACGGACACACATAAAAACTAAGGGGTTGATTTGATCAAACATATGCCGGGATAAGCCACGGCTGGATTTGAGTGCATTTCATTGCACCAGGGAATCACCCTGGATTTAATTTTTTAGGGTAATTCTGGGATAACCACACATAGGTGTCTGATAGAATTCAGGGTACTCTAAAGAAAATCCATCTATGGTTTATGCATGTTGCAACCAGGGGTGTGCCCAAATATGAGCACACGTGAGTATTCGTAACGAGTATGACCCTTTTTTTTCGAGTATCAGTAATACATGAGTAATTTTGCAAATGTTATTCAGAGAAAAAAATATATGTAAACAATGCATTGAATCCGTTCCTTGTTCTAATCAATCTCAAATCTAGAGATAGAGAGCCAATCCAGGGGGAAGGAGGGCCCAATAATACAGCAGTCTTTGAGCAGCACGTCCTCCATTAGGAGCCGTCTAAAATGACCTGCATTTTCTGAAAGCGTACAAAACGTGTGCTGGGAGGTACTTGGTGTACCTTTTTGTATATAACAAATTATGATACTTTTACAGAGCTTAAAATGTCCACATGCCTTCCTGAAACAGTTATACAGAGAACAGAGATGTCTCTTTTGTCAGAGTTCATGATATTTTACTTTTGGTTGAGAAAAAGGATCCTGTTGGATCATGTTTCATTCACACAGTGCACAGGGAGGAAAGAACTGAAAAGGCAATGGAGAGTCAACATGCTTTGTGTTTTTTTTAGTGTACTGTATTTGTTTAAAATATTTCTTACGCATATCAAGTTCCTTTCTGATGAAATGTGTTTATCAATAAAACATAAGTGTATATCATGGGTGATAATTTGAATGGCAAATGTTATACAGTACCACTTACCATTAACCCTTTGCGGTTCTATGTCGGACCAGGTCTGACATTACAATTATTCCTTTCCGGTCTGACATCGGACCCTGTCTGACATCATCAAAAAGATGTCAAGCACAGGTCTCTAGTCGTTTTTTCTCTGGAAAAAGCTGAGAAAACCTTTCAATGGCTGAGTGAGACCGATAGAAGCCGAGAGAAGCCGAAAAAAAATAAAATAAATAAAGGTGCGGATCTGAGCAATACACATAGACCCTGCACCACAGAGATAACATGGACATAAACAAACTAGATATCTGCTTCCGCATCCAGCCCTCAGAGAATATCAGACATTTGCAGAGCTTTTTGAGATGTTACAGTAATAAAATAATGACTTGGATCGCATTATTGAGGAGTTTGGTGATAAAAAGAGTGATCAGGAGATGATTTATCAGTATGCACGACTATGAAGAGGTATGTGCAAATTACAGCGAACAAGAGGTGGGGCGGGACTGGAGATGCAGTACTGAGTGTCCTGTTGATATGCAGTGCCTTTTAAACCTGTTTTACTGTGAAAAAAATACTTTTAAATAGTGCATGTAAAATAAACAGCGTGTGTCTGATGCACCTGAGATGAGCTGAATAAATGGTTAAATGAAAATACTGTTAATTGTTTAATGACAGAATTTTTTTTGTATTTGTTATACTATATTATAATACTACTCAGATTCATTGCGGAATCAGATTATGAAACTTATATTTTAACTCTTTTTTTTTTTTGTAGTTGCAAAAATATAACCTCTTGTACTAACTAGCAGGCCCGCCACCAGTCCCCCAAAAAACATGCACAATATTCTTGTTTAACAGACAGACTCAACCTTTTTTTATTCAAAAACTTCCAGCTTCACCTTTTCACTTCATAAGATGCATTTTTAAGAGGTTTAGCGAATCAGCATTACCTGAATGCCTGTATGTTTGAGCACAGTATAGGATACAATAAAACAGTCACACATTCACATTCAATATAAGTAGGCTTGCTACTATTCGACTTTAATTTTTTTTGCCAAATCAATGATTAATATCGACCTTTATTTTTAAAGGAATTTACCTTTTTTATCAGTATTTTTCAATTCAAGCAGAGCATGGATGAAATCGAACTTTATGCTAACCCCCCCCCCCCCCCCCCTACTTTTTATACCATTGAGAAACGTCTCATTTAGAGAAATCCCTTTATCATATTCGAAATGCAACATTCAACATGAAGAAAGCATGTTGTGTACACTTGCTGTACTTGATTTTTTTAAGTACACAAGCACATCTCCATCACAGACATCCTATATAATTTGATAGTAAAAAAAAGTTTTGCTCAACAAGAATTCAAATGAACCATTAGGACTTTGAAGCGATCAAAACCCTTTTTTTTATGAACATCACTGTGTGGTCACTTTCTGGATGGAAATCAGGGTCATTTTAACAGCCCTTTCAGTTTTAGCACCACCCACTTCTAATGACGTCATCCGAGTAAAATCGGAAATCGAGTACGATTACGGGTATGAGTAATGGGTTCTCTGCACACCCCTAGTTGCAACCATTGTGCACACTTTTAGAGGAGAGCACACGATTGTGTTAACTTAAATACTTAAAGGTGCATTACTATCAAGTGCAATTCATTTTTATATTATTTGTTACCAAAAAGAGTAAAGAAAAAAAAAACACACATCTTTGGTGCATTAATAATTGAAACAATGAGGTCCTGTATTATAGCATTTTTCTCCAACAAAAATCGAAATCTGAGAAGCGCTTCTGGGCAAGACAGTAGAATGTATTAAATTAAACCAGAATGGCAAATGTGCATTAATACTTCAAAAGTAAAACTTCATTCTTATGGTTAGCTCATCTTCCTTTATCTACAACATAAATAAAGAAGCACCGATTGAATTCTCACCACAGACTCTGTTGAGATTGTCAGCACTAGTTTACTTTATTCTTCAAAAATGTCCATGAAAGCCTGGAGACATAAAGGTATCAAGCACATGAACCAATTTTACTGTGATAGATAATTATGAAAGAGAGCAACATCCATTGTTCTAAACCCCTGGGGGGCAGAAAAGGGCGTGTGAAACTTTCTAGGGGGGGCGTGGTGAGTGTTTAAAAATATAGTAATTGTAGCAATAATTAAAAAAAATAAATAAAATAAAAATAAAATTCGAATTTTGCTAACTTTAAATGTGAATTTTACATTCCGGTACTTATTTAGTTTGGAAAACCGCACTTAACAATACATAAAATGGATCGGTTTATGGTGTATCATCGAGTAAAAAAGTAAAAGTTCAAAAATATGAAGAAAGTTACTTAAAATTGGATTTACCTTTGTTGTAACTGCAAAGGTAATTTGTTCTGTTATGTTTGGGGAAAGCTCTGTTATGCAGGTTGGTGCCACTCCATTGTTAAATAACACGCTTTCAGTTTTTCTTCACCTATTCACACAAAGTGTTTCGCTTTTCAATACTTCAATGTGTTTAAATTATAATCACTATATAGTTTAATTTGTGCTTAGAAAATAAACATCAGTACGTGTTCATTATCTGTTGCCTGCAGGCATTTCATGTTTAATTTTTTACAGTGTAAGTAGTTCTCTAGATACAGTTTAAACACATGTATTTGTGGTATTCATAAGAGTAGGTAAAGACGGACACTCCATACACTCCCATATTCTCATAACTCTTAATAAAGTATATTGTAACCACGTTTCATCACAATCAGAAAACTAGTTCTCTAGATACAGTTTAAACACATTATATTTGTGATATTCATAAGAGTAGGTAAAGACGGACAGACAGACTCCATGCACCACCATATTCTGATATTCTTAATAAAGTATATTGTAACCACGTTTCACCACACTCAGATAAGTAGTTCTCTAGATACAGTTCCCAGTGTTTCACAATCCAGTCCTAACGGTCCAGGTTTTTGATCCAACCAGCACATAATTTGTTTTAAAACCTGCACTGCTTTACGTTCCATTTAAAACAATCACACGTTCGGGGACCTATATAGACTGTGAGAATTATTAATTGTGCTGCGTGCACTACCAGTCTACTATTTTCTTCCCTTTTTGAATATATTCAGCAAGTAAAGGTAGACAATCAGCTCAGTGTTTGAATCTGGAAATCTAATTCACGAAATGCGAGACATTAAAAAAAAAATATATATATGTATAGTATCGATCCTCATTGAACAGAAATGAGAGCTACATACAGGTTGTTTTAAATTCACTGGGTGGCTTGCTCGCAGCTCTAGAAATGCTGACTCCACCCACTCATCACCCATTGGCCCATCTGGATCTACTCCATCGGTGACGTCACATGCATTCTCACACACACACACAGAAACTGACAGGCAAGTTTCTGGAGATTAGCGTGAGACAGAGGTCGGCACTAGCCGGCGAAAGACACACTAACTCAAACGCAGCAGCGCACAAAACAGGTACACATTATGAGTAACATATAGAGTCCCAACCCCTTCCTTCACACTCGCAAAAAAAGATCGCGAAAAAAGAATTGGCCTCTCGAAAAAATAACTTAAAATCTATATTTTTAAACATTTTATAATGTTTAGTTTTTTTAAAGACAGATGGCAGACCGTCCAAACGAGTGCTAACGACCCACTGTTGTGTCTGTCTGCAGCTCAGCTGCTGACTTGTAACATTTGAAAATAAAAGATGGTGGCCTTGCAAAAAAATTATTTTCCCTGATGACAAAAGAATAGGATCTGCCACATTCTTTTTTCATACCAGACGTCTATCCAAAAAAGTGAAAATCCCATTGAAAACAATGTGGGATCAAAATGTGAATAACTTTTGAATGGATTGGAACGCTGCTGTCCACATCAAGAGATCTACCACAGGGGACAGTGCACATCGAATTCAAAAGGTATTAAAGGCAAAAATTAACATAGAATCCACGGTGAAACCCTAATAGAATCTACATATATTCAAGGTTTCAAGGCACAAAGGGTCATTTTGTTTCGTACATAAAGAAGTTAACAAACATTTTTTTTTAATTTTTATTTTTCTTCAAAGTCTTGACTGGCTGCTCATTTTGGACATCACCCAAGCCATACAATTCCTCAAATGTCAATGTCACAATTATTTCCTTATTACGCTTATTATAAAACTGTTTCCTGTTCACTGAAGGCTATCAAAGAGATCTGAGATGCTATAATACCCAAGGAAAATCTGGTGAACTAAAACACTTAATTTGAATAGTGAAAGACTTATCTCTGAATAATAAGAGCAAAAGCTTTTCCTACAGGACAGGGTACTAATTGAAATACATTTTTACTTGTTTAAAGTGGAAAATGTAAGTCAATGTCTGAAATCTAATTCCATGACAGTGCAGCTATATCTGCAGTAAAGACCTCTAGTATATTTAGTTCTTATCTTTATAAGTGGTGTCATTATGATTTTTTACAGATCTAAAGACTAGACTGAAGAGACTTGTTCTTTGTATGTCTGATATATACTAAAACTAGATATTAATGTTCTATAGAAAAAACATGTGCATGCTCAAATACATGGTATCTCATCTGTAAATTAAGACGTGTACATAACTATAAAATGCCAGCCATATTAGGTTACGGTTAATGGTTAAGGGCACATTCTTGTCTAAAGCGTAGCAATGCAAATAAGAATTCAATAAACTATTTTACATCTTTTTTGATCACGCTATCATAAAGTGGGAAAGGAAATGTATTCTTAGAACTTGAAATCAAATCATGTATGTAAAGCTGCTGCTAATTCTGTCCACGTCACTCTGTATTTATTCTTATGTTGAATATAACAACATAAGCACGTTATACAAGTGCCATGTTTTGCATGCTACATTTTTTAAATGTCTTTATGTGCAGAATAATGTTTAAATGATTGTATTTTTGACATTGTTTCTTTGAAATTGTTCAAAATGATGACTGTTACACCTATTCACAAAACAAAGACCAAAGCAAATTGTTAATTGATCAATTGTTCTTGAAAAGGCATAGTTAATGTGTTTAATTAATTTTCTTTTTGCCCATGTTGCTTGTTGATCAACACTCTTTGAACGCAATCCTTACAATCTAATCTGAGCCATTCACAGTTGCTTGGTTTGCATGCATGAATAAAAACAAGTCTCATCTTTTTGCTATATATGAGGATATATTTAAATGTGTCTGGCAGAATTATTATGGTTCAGCTGAGGACATAACATCAGAAAAACTGCAAGCCTTTGTTATTCTGGGCAGTGTGTTACAACATAAAGAAACAAAAGAGCAATTAACTATCAAATCACCAAATTGTTTCTGAAATGAATAAAAACTGAAAAGTAACTGATAAAACATGAATTATTTCAATCTAAGTTTTACAGGGTATATGTTTTTGCAACTTTGGCTTTTATAGCTGCAGTATATTTGTTTTTTATGTTGCATATTGTCACAGAGATATTTAAGGTCCTCAAGCCTGGTCGGATGTGGAAAATATACAAAATAGGAACAGGTGTCCAGACAGGCTCTTTGTCTAATTTTGTGATAGAAATACCACCTGACTGGTGTGGCAGTCTGGAGACATGGAAGTATCAGGTTAAGAGCATTACAATGGCTCATGGGGTACCGAAAATGATATATTTGTGTGAACAGATTGAAATGGATAAGTACAGGACTTTTCATAACTATCCTGCGTGAGAGGCAGATAGGTTTGGGCTAAGGATAATATATTCTAGCAAGATGCGGGCCTCTCCAAGATAAATAGATTGTGGTTGTGACAGATGTCAGAAAAGAAAAGGCAGTTAAGAAGGAAGATTACACAGCCTGTTTTCCTAAATGGTACCATGCTTACACCAGAATTAGCCCAGGAGAACCAATCCATGACCCAGACGGAAAAGAAGTAGTGAGGGCAACTTGTTTCAAATGCAAAAATCACGTAGAGTGGGCAGCCACTGAAAGCCCAGAATGTATATAGAATGTAGAATGTGGAGAATACAGAGGAAGTTGCAGTGAATTACAGGGGCTAACCGGAAAGGATTCAGCATACTTGCGACTCGAAATACTGGATGCCCGGGACAGTTCTGCTACCTGCCGTGGAGAAGAAGGGATCTGAAGCAAGAGGTTCACCCTGACTGAACCCCAGTCAGAGAAGACAGAAAAATGATGGGGTCCCACTTAACCGAGAAGGGCCTGCTTGCTTTCAAAATATTATTTATTTATTTATTTCTTAGCAGACACCCTTATCCAGGGCAACTTACAATTGTTACAAGATATCACGTTATACATTATTTCACATTATACAGATACAGTGCCTTGCGAAAGTATTCGGCCCCCTTGAACTTTGCGACCTTTTGCCACATTTCAGGCTTCAAACATAAAGATATGAAACTGTAATTTTTTGTGAAGAATCAACAACAAGTGGGACACAATCATGAAGTGGAATGAAATTTATTGGATATTTCAAACTTTTTTAACAAATAAAAAACTGAAAAATTGGGCGTGCAAAATTATTCAGCCCCTTTACTTTCAGTGCAGCAAACTCTCTCCAGAAGTTCAGTGAGGATCTCTGAATGATCCAATGTTGACCTAAATGACTAATGATGATAAATAGAATCCACCTGTGTGTAATCAAGTCTCCGTATAAATGCACCTGCACTGTGATAGTCTCAGAGGTCCGTTTAAAGCGCAGAGAGCATCATGAAGAACAAGGAACACACCAGGCAGGTCCGAGATACTGTTGTGGAGAAGTTTAAAGCCGGATTTGGATACAAAAAGATTTCCCAAGCTTTAAACATCCCAAGGAGCATTGTGCAAGCGATAATATTGAAATGGAAGGAGTATCAGACCACTGCAAATCTACCAAGACCTGGCCGTCCCTCTAAACTTTCAGCTCATACAAGGAGAAGACTGATCAGAGATGCAGCCAAGAGGCCCATGATCACTCTGGATGAACTGCAGAGATCTACAGCTGAGGTGGGAGACTCTGTCCATGGGACAACAATCAGTCGTATACTGCACAAATCTGGCCTTTATGGAAGAGTGGCAAGAAGAAAGCCATTTCTTAAAGATATCCATAAAAAGTGTCGTTTACAGTTTGCCACAAGCCACCTGGGAGACACACCAAACATGTGGAAGAAGGTGCTCTGGTCAGATGAAACCAAAATCGAACTTTTTGGCAACAATGCAAAACGTTATGTTTGGCGTAAAAGCAACACAGCTCATCACCCTGAACACACCATCCCCACTGTCAAACATGGTGGTGGCAGCATCATGGTTTGGGCCTGCTTTTCTTCAGCAGGGACAGGGAAGATGGTTAAAATTGATGGGAAGATGGATGGAGCCAAATACAGGACCATTCTGGAAGAAAACCTGATGGAGTCTGCAAAAGACCTGAGACTGGGACGGAGATTTGTCTTCCAACAAGACAATGATCCAAAACATAAAGCAAAATCTACAATGGAATGGTTCACAAATAAACATATCCAGGTGTTAGAATGGCCAAGTCAAAGTCCAGACCTGAATCCAATCGAGAATCTGTGGAAAGAACTGAAAACTGCTGTTCACAAATGCTCTCCATCCAACCTCACTGAGCTCGAGCTGTTTTGCAAGGAGGAATGGGCAAAAATTTCAGTCTCTCGATGTGCAAAACTGATAGAGACATACCCCAAGCGACTTACAGCTGTAATCGCAGCAAAAGGTGGCGCTACAAAGTATTAACTTAAGGGGGCTGAATAATTTTGCACGCCCAATTTTTAAGTTTTTTATTTGTTAAAAAAGTTTGAAATATCTAATAAATTTCGTTCCACTTCATGATTGTGTCCCACTTGTTGTTGATTCTTCACAAAAAATTACAGTTTCATATCTTTATGTTTGAAGCCTGAAATGTGGCAAAAGGTCACAAAGTTCAAGGGGGCCGAATACTTTCGCAAGGCACTGTATCACATTATCTTATATACAATTAGCCATTTATACAGTTGGGTTTTTACTGGAGCAATCTAGGTAAAGTACCTTGCTCAAGGGTACAACAGCAGTGTCCCCCACTGGGGATTGAACCCACAACCCTCCGGTCCAGAGCCCTAACCACTACTCCACACTGCTGCCCTAAAATAACAGTTTTGTATGAGCCTGACCACACACTGAACTTTTTTATAACTAAACAGGGGCCTTTGTGCTTTCAACTAACAGTTTTTTTCTGAGAATAACAACACATTGAACTTTTTGTGAACTACTAAAATAAATTGTGTTCAGAGATTATCATCTAACAAACTTTCCGTTAACTGAAAACCATGGTGTTGCTTGAAACTGCAGTATCACAAGCTGACTGCTGCAGTCTGGTGATGTCCTTCTGAAGAATTACCAGAGAGTATTTCTGCTAAATGACCGAAGTTCAGGATCCAGTCAAAATGTTTAAATAAGAAGTTAGCTTGCTAAAATGATTATTCGTGTTAAAATATTAAAGAAAACCTCATATAAATGCAAGCTAATGCATTATATTAATTTTTTACCTAATGTAGTATATGCATTTTAACTTAAAAGCAATATATATATATATATATATATATATATATATATATATATATATATATATATATATATATATATATATATATATTTTAAATGAACTCACACCACTCATGGTTCTTTGCCCCTTTAAAGCACAGACCCAACACAGGAATGGAGTTTTGACGTGCTGACGCGCTATTTTTAATTAACAAACAAATCAAAAGCACTAAATAAACACCTAGCTCTATACGAGCACTAACTAGACACACAGGAACCTAACTAACACAGGACAGCTAAGCCGTTTACCTGTAACACAAAAAAAACTTCAAACAAACCACACAGGTTTACACTGCACACACACCTTTCTGTCGAATGCTCGGAAGCAGAGCACCTCTTCTGCCTCCTTCTACTCATGCAGAAATAAATACTGGAGTCAGACTCTCCTACATTGTTCTTAATCTCCGATCTCAACCTGAGCTTGTGATTTGATGAGCCCAGCCTTTGCAGTTGAATCCTGAATTAGAAACTCTGCATGAAAACTCTCTCACCCATTGACATCACCTGTCCGCTCGGAATTAATTATTAATCAAAAAAAGAGGCTAAGCAAAATTCTCTGGCTGAAAAATATATGTCTTATATATGTATCTACTAAGCAATCACTATTAGCTAGATGGGTGGATAAGATCGTTTTTGTATGCATGAATAACACAGTAGTGTTTTAAAAAAGCTTTTTATAGAATTGAGTTCTCAAAGATAGGATTATTGTTTTAAATGTACCATTTTTAAATCGAGGGCCTGGACTTTTGATGAACATAATCTCTCTGAAGGAGTGTGGCAATGTGCCCCGCCCCTGTGAGTATTCTTGTGTTCTGTATTGTATGTTGCGTGTGGTGTGTTAATGTTGTTGAATAGAGATGGCTGCACGGGATATAAATGGGTGTGTGCAGCACGAGTTATTTAAAATGTATAATTGTATTTGGGCACGGGATTGTACATCACTTCACGTGCATTTAAAGTATATAATATGTGAGCACGAGGTTGCACATAATTAATTCACGTGCTGGGATTCAAGTGAATAATTAATTAGTAATTGAATCCCAGCACAACAGTATATATAGATGCACGTTTTACTCACTCGGGGTTGTGTGTTCGAGAGTGGAGAGAAAGAGGAGAAACGTAAATAACAAAAACAACAAATGCTACTCGTGCGAGAGGGCTCGCACGATACTTGTTTGGTTCGTCCACATCGTTTGTTTGTCTGTCTGTCTGTCTGTCTGTCTATTTACTTTGGCCAACACGCCGTTTTTGTTTGTGCAGTCAGTGTTCTCTGTTTTGTTAAACCGTTTTATTTTACAATACACCGGCACAAGCAAGCATCTCATTTCATCTTTCATTTCATCTGTCCTGTGTGTTATTCATTTCCTGGATCTGACGGCACCACTCAGCCAGCCGTGTGACAAGGAGGTATATATATATATATATATATATATATATATATATATATATATATATATATATATGTATATATATATATATATAGATAGATATATATATAGATATAAAATTCACTTAACCCACCAGGATAATTGTCAGTCCTCTACCCTTATGAGGCACAAATGTGACAATATCAAACAATTAAAATATGAAGCACCTTGCCGCAATTCATCTGGAAAGATTGTATACGTGATATTACATGGACAAAAAACCCAAGCTACATTTATGAATAGGACACTAAATTGCAACGAACTTTGCTTACTTGTTTTTCTATAGCCAGAGAAGCTTGCCAGAGCTAAAGTACTCTGAGCAGTTTCCAGGTGCTTCGAAAGACATGCTTGGGGCTGTACAGCTGGATTTTAAGTTTGAAAAGGTGATTTTCTCACCATATCGCTTGCCATATCTTATTGTCTTGACAGTGGGGAGTGAATCAGGAGTTTCTAAGATTCATGTAAACCGATCCAATGATAGCCTATTCAAGCACATTTTTCCCATCAGATTTAAAGAGCAAATATAAACCAGTATCATTTCACAAGAGAAAACTGCCATCTTTCACGTAATTATCCAAAGCCATGTGGTTATAATCAGATGTTCAGCTCAGTGTCAGTATGCAGTAAGTGAGACAGACCTAATCAATAGCAGTATATTCTGATTTACATTATCCATTCATTGTGAATGATGTACTGCTTACCTTTATAGTGTTTTTTTCTTATGTCTGTGCTGGGAATAAAGGGGAAATACACTTTGATTGCCTACTTGTATTGAGCTCACACAGGGTATTGTTTATGTACTGTGAGTAGGGCTATAACGAAAGGTACATTTTGACCTTCAAAGATTCTGAACACATTACCGAATGAAAGTTTGAACCGTCAATAGTACTAATTTGAATAATTTACTGGTGACCATTGCCACAGCTATTATTATTATTATTATTATTATTATTATTATTATTATTATTATTATTATTTATTTCTTAACAGATGCCCTTACCCAGGGCGATTTACAGTTGTAAACAAAACATACATTTCAAGAATCACAGTACAAGTATTAATACAATTAAGAGCAAGATAAAATACAATGACTTCAATTCTAGTAAGCAAATTAATAGTTGATATTTCATTGAAAATCTTATTACCTTACAGGTAATCCATATACATGTAATAAAACGTTCACATGTAGTTCGAAAATATGTCATATAGAACAGTAATCATGTTTTTCTAATTTAAATAAAAATAAAAATACACACTGTTTATGTACATGTAATTGATGCTACTTGCCATACTCATGCATATACAGTAGTGTCGGACAACAATGCAATCTCAGCTGTTGAACACAGATCGTATGTTACTGCAACCCCCGGCTGGGATCTTCATATACAGCTCTTGCTAATTTATTTAACCCAAAAAGTAGCAGTACAACCTTTATAAAATAACTATTAATTAATACTTACACTATATTATCCTAATGTATCTTTATAACATTTTTTCCCCTGGTCATGCCCAAGTCTGTTGAAATGAAATGCTAATTTAATTTTCAAAATGAAACATAACTCAATGAAATACTTCACTGGGTGAACATCTTTTTACAAACTAGATAAACTTCTACCTTCTAACTTCTACTGTCTTCTACCTTTCCAAAACCTGTTTCTTGGACACTGTAGAGGTGACCTTTCAACTGTGTTTTTTTTTTTTTTAAAGGTGCAATGCTGTAGCCTACTCAGAAACAACCATTCACAATGTGAATATCTCAATATTATTATTGAGGGGACATTTATTTGCCACATTGATGTGCATTTTTCATAAAGACACTGGTTAAAGAAGTACGTTCACACCGGACGCCCACAGAGAAATAGGGACACGACATATTTTAGACGCCACCTGTTTTATATGACTGGTGTGAAAGACTCCAGAACCCAGTTATTCAAAAAGATTCATGTTAAACTCGCTTTGATGGGAAGTGCTTGCTGTAAAAGGACATGTACGCCTCACACAGACAGTTCAGTACCGCTTACTCCATCAGTTCAGAGCTAATGTTACCCACAAATGTAGGCCTATCATATTGGGTCATGGATGATAATATGGTTCTCGATAATAATTTTTCAACGCAATAAAATAATCGGAGGGACGACTGCTCAGATTTCGAAATTAAAATGTGCGTTAAAAGTTAGTGTATATTTTATGTTTTATACTTATTCTACCACACCACTTTTCTTACAATGTCTTGTACACTAGGTATACAGTACATATTTTATTGAAGCAATACAGCCGCTACCCCCACAGTGCTTTAACATAATACCCTCCTCCAATGCACTGCAGTGGCGCCATAAAGAGGTGGTACATATAACGATCAGGTAGTGGATTTGAATTTTGTTTAAGTAATATTCATTATACAAATCAAAAGATAAAATTGTGCATGTCTGTGATATTTAATGTGTGATTTATACTATTCACACATTGCCAAATGGTATCTTTTAGCAGAGAAAAAAAAGAAAAGAAACATCTGACAGTGTGTGAATGCTGCCTGATCAACCTTCGAAGGTTTAGAACTACCTTCGAATTCCTGGCAAGCGAACAGACCTTCAAACCTCTGAACACAGCCCTATATGTGAGCATATGAACTTCTTCACTGTAACTCACGAACAGGGAAACCACACAGACCAAGAAAATGGGAAGGGTTGAATAATGATACTGGAACACAGTATTCTGTTCCTCACAGGAACAGATAATAAAAAATGGTGCCTCTGTCTCTTAATTCAAGAGACCCTTAATGAGCAGGTTTTTCCTTTATACTTAAGATTTCAGAGAAAAGGTACACAATGGGGGAGTTTCCATGTGTGTTCTCAAGACATTGTGCTAATACATTTCGGGTTTCCATGGTCTCAGTTTATTTCACTCGAGAAGACCCTCTTTTCACCCGATGTCATGCAAATGAAGGGGAAAGGAGGAGGTTGATATGCAAATTAGCTGTCTGTTTTCGCAGACAGCTTGGGAAAATGCCGTTTCCATGCACAGAGAACAGGTACAGGAGAGAATCTCACCTGGAAATCCATGGTTGTCAGGTGACATCTTGTTTGAGTGAAACTTTAAAGCACAGTGTTAAGCTCATGTACTAAAGCCGTGATTTGTAAATGCCTCGTGCCTGGTTGTTTACAATATCTTTTACTGCTCTTGCCCAAATTGTTTTTCAAATATTCATTGGTGGGGTGGCATATCGTTAGTAGTGAAAAATATTTCAACTGATTTATCACACGACTTATTAATTAAAGAAAAAAGAAAATAATTAACCCGAGGTATATAATGAAACTGTCCAACTCAGCTATTGCAGATCACCATGGCTGAAAACCAGCAGATACGTAGGATTATAGAGATCTGTGCCAGACACCTTCTACGTATACTCCCAAGGCTGTCTGGATTGGGAGCAGTGGTGCAAGTTTCCATGTGAAAATGGGTGTGTATTTCCTGTAAATCACGAAAATGAGTAAATGAGTAAATGAGATTTATCCTATCCCTCTCTGTGGCCGCTATTTTCGGCCACAAACCTGATCCTCTCAAGCTGTTCTGCCAAACGTGCACATGCATCACCACTTCACGTTTAAATAACCCCAACTGTAGCTAAATTGTTAGGAACCAAATGAAGGAGCAAAAAAAAAAAAAAAATGAAACATTTAAGGACCTCAGTCACGTTCAAGTAGATTTTATAATGAATTACAAACTTACAGTCAATAAAAAGTATATCAATATTGATAGCAAAACAAACTACCACATTGAAATCAGAAGATGTAAGAATGCAGCTGAGGACTACTGTATAAGGCAGTGTTGCTTTAAGATTACAAGGGTTAATGTGAATTATTTTAAAACATTGCATTATCTTGCCTGCCTCCTTCGAACAGGAATAGATTTACTGCATTATTGATGCTGGAAATGACCTGCTCCTTGGGGTGAAACTACAAATCAGTCTCCACATCTTAAATAGTCTTATACAGCATCATTTGGCCATGACACAGCCAATTGAATTTAATTATTTTTTGCCAAGACAGCACATAGAGTAAATATGCATTTCATTTCATGTTTTTGTCTCCTTTTTTTAATGTTTGCAATCATTCTGAGAGGCTCTTGTCTAATGCATCAATATGGAGTCTTAGTAATTCTTGTGGGGCAATATGCCACTTTTACTGACATGATCTTACACACCAGAAGCGACACTGATCAAGAAATCTCAAATGTTACTATGTTATGTTTTATAAACCGCATTGTATGTATATGCATTAACATATTTACTCTGTATTAAAATGGATGTATACACTTTGTAACTGTTCATTGTAATTTTCAAGCACAAAGGTATAGAAACAAAGATATATAGAAAAATGAAGCAAACATTTTGTTTTATACAGGTTTCCATGTACCAGAAATGTTGTACAGAAATTGAAAATATTTAATGTTCATATACACAAGAATTATCACTGGCACAAACCACTGCCACTTCCCTTCGCAAATAAATATTAATAAACATGCAAACCACACACCACAAGTATATCCAGTTGCTTGGCAATGCACTCCATGATATTCATCATATTCATATTTTTGTAATTCATCAGTTATACATTTAAACATTTAATGACAACTATAGTAAAAAGGCCTTCAAAATATAGCTCAGAGTAATGCAAATGTAAGTGAATTTTAAAAAGCCTAATAAAACAGAATTGTAAGGCTCTTATATATATATTACAGGATAAACAAGTGGTTTTCAACCTTTTTTTAAAACTGTACCCGTTCTATCTGGAGGTTTCAGCTCAAGTCCCCTTTACAATTTCCTCTCTACTGAATGAAACCACAGTTGCAATAAAAGGCAGAATAATCTGATTGACAAATATATTTTTTCCTGTTTATTTAATATATCATTCATACCACAACAGTTTGGGAGTGACAAACTGCTGGTTAAGGACAGAATACCAAACAGTAATTCTTAAAATGCACAGAATCAAAAGACAGTATTTGGGAATCTCGTCAGAAACACACAAAATGTGTACAGGTGGATGATCATTTTGGAACTATAAGACTGTAACCTTTGAGCTGCTAAACAAACATTGTTTTATGCACAGTGGTCTAGAGATAATATATAAAACGGTTACAAAAATCAATTCCAGATCATTATTTTCTTTTCTTTTCATTTTCATTTTTGCATTTCTGAGTTGTCCTGCCAGGGCCTGATTATGTTTGAAGGGGGCCCGGGGCTGTTATAGTTTTTGGGCCCCTCTTTGGATATTCAATTCCTTCCCTTTACTGTTTTACCACTGCCCTTGCCATGTCAAACACTCTATTGATCGGAATAGCATGGCTGTAGGAGCAGGGACTGCCTGATCACATGACTTGACCTTTTGTTTGTTTTAACTTTGATTCAGCTTTACAATTGGTAAATGACATTTAAAAACCAGAACTGGAATAACCAAGGTAAAGGCAGTCGCTGCTCCTACAGCCACGTTATTCCGATCTATCCAGTCACACACTACTTATTTATTTTATATATTGCATTCTAAATTATATCTATTTCAGGGACCCACCAACATCGGAGGCCCCGGGCTGCAGCCCCTGAAGCTAAACCAATGTAATTGAATCTCACATTAAATACTGTAATGTAGAGAAGAAAGCAGTCAGTCTGCATATCATATTGTATGTTGAAAGCATATTTACTGATCAACTTACCATTCACAGCAATTTGAAACTGCACTAAAATGGTATAGGATGTGCATTTTCTTTTTTTTCTTTTTTTTTTTTAAATATCAGTATAATTATTATATTATCAAAAGTATATATGACCTATAATAGAGACTTATAGATGGAAGTTAATTACTTATTAATTTGCAGGATAGATTACTAAAGGTTTAATAATCATGGGACAGAGCATTTATAGAATGTAATACATGAAAAATCTATTTTGAAGTTATTTAAACAAAGTTGTTGTTAAAAAAATGTAATGTAAAGGAAGTATTTACTAATGCTAATGGCTATTCATTCATAGGATACATTTTAACTTAGTTATTTATTTCATAGCAGATGCCCTTACCAATATCAGCTGAGCTCTTATGGGAAATATTATCAAACTGGTGACAGATTCAGGAGTGCATTTGGTTTGTTTAATATGGTGGACAGTGAAAAAGATCAGTCTGGATTCTGAAGCGCTGAAATCAGTTTCCAAAGTAGCCAAACAGGGCTTAACCCTTCCACTCTTGGTGCTAGAAATTGTTCATATATGAACGATGATGTAATGGTGACGTTATACTCCCATTTTAAGCTGTTTTAAACAACCATTGGTTGTTTAAGAAATGACTGACATCTCCAAAGGCTCCAACAACCAATCAGGGATGGTTTTATATACTTTCAAAAAAAAGTAATGTTAGATAGACAGAAAGCTAGACGAGTGATGTTTTTTTTTGTTGGCAGAGTTGGCGATCACAAGTACAAGCTTACCAGAAATCATACTAAATCGTCCAAAATGTTTATAAACCAAAAATAAATTAACAAAATATTAACTGTAGTGAAATACTCATAGGATAAACATCACAGATGACTATCCAATCAAAATGCACTTCACTAAAGCCAGGCCAATAGAGAGACCTTTTATTATGAGGTGCAGCATTTCACTATCTTGGGTTTGGGTTTCCATATATATACCATGCTTTTAAAGCGCAGCATTACCAGAGATCATACTAAATATTTTTAGTACAGATTTTTTTTTCAGAAGATGTTGATCAGTTGACAGATCTATCTGATGGCGAACTTCTTCACATTACACACCCGTCAAACAATTTGGAGTAAAATCAAAACCAGACACTGTATATAAATATATATATATATTTAATTTAGAGTGACCACTAATAAATTTTATTTATTTTACTCCCAGTTTGAAATGTCCAATTATGTTTTTTCTCCTCACCGTAGCAGGTCCTCACACAGCACAAGCCTGAAGCCAGAATCGCTTTTACGATGAGCAATCCAGAGCAGAGATGGGCGGGCTACTGATCTCGGAGAACAGAGACCGGCCCTGATTTTAACCACTCTGAATATGCTCGGTGTCTGGCCAGTAGGGTTTGCTGTTGTGCGATGAGGAGAAATGGTCCCTGCTGGTTTCCTATCCCCCCACCTCTGGAAACGTGTGCTAAATTTAAGAACACAAAGTTCTGTTTTTTTTGTTTTTTTTTCTGGTAGTTTTTTTTTAATGGCATGTATTAAATGTGTATCCAGTTCATTTCCTTTTTTTTTTTTTTTTTTTTTTAGTCAGTACTCACCAGATGGTAAAAGTGCATCAAGGACATTTACATTAAACAGGATATTTAGAGTATTTATGTATTTTTTTACTTAAGCAGAAGGTTTAAAGTCAAAAAGGACTTTCCTCTAGTAAGGACTTTAGTGTTCAATTTGTACTTAAAGCACCACTTAATGACCAGCTGGGGCTTGACTGATAAGTTTAATGCCTATTGGTATGTATTTAAAATCAGTGTCCAAAATGGGTAAAACATGTGATTCATGGTCTTTGTTTGCTGCCAGCATTTAGCTGTTTCTGTAAGGATGAATATATTCTTTGATGCAATCAGCGGAGGATTAAGTACAAAAACTATTTTATCCCTTCCATGAACGATTTAGATAAACACAGTATAATAAAAAGGCTGCTTCACTGTTGACCAGCTATGGTCATTAATGCTATGATGGAAATTAATACCCCAGAGACAATGATTGATGATAGCCACTAATCATTGCAGGACAGGTTGTTTTACTGTGCAACCAACCTAAAACAACTTTATATATTTATCTGAGATAGGGATGGAGAGATTTAGCTGCAATTCTCATGAGCTACTTCTCTACTAAAAACCTAGACATAAAAACAAACAAGAAATAAAACCCTATTCACACTAATAGGCTCTACAGTAAATAGATTTTGAACAGTAATTTTAATAGCCAGAGTCTTATTAAAGACTTTTCCCTGCATTCATTTTCTCCAGAGGAGTTTTACATTTTTTTTGTGACAATAATGCAAACATTCACCACTGATGGTTGTATAAAACTAGAAATGTGAGCTTGTATGAACAAAAACATAGCATCCCCGTGCCAGAAATTCACTTAGGGGTAGGTGTACCAAGATGGGCCGGACGCAGCACAAACATAACGCAATTTGCATTTTTGTTGCGACATTGAAAGTGAAAATGTTGTCGTATGCACTACCGTAAAAATCATTTTATCGGTCACACTGGTGTAAAAGTCGCTCCCCACTTTTTGAGACTTCAATTTTAAGAAGACACCTTTTTGTGTTTAAAATTTTTTTTTTACAATTTATTTTATTCCTACATGCTCAACACCAATAAATAAAGAAAGATACACAGGTTTAGTTTCGAAATAACCCTTGTTTGCAACATTTTATACCATTACAATTTTACAGTGTTGGTTTTCATTTTTAGTTAAACTGCTAGAAACTATTTGTTTTTCAAAATTTAAAAAGTAATAATTAACAGAGCATGAATTCAAGTTATACATCGCACATCAAATTTGTATTAAACTACCGGTATTTTATTTTGGCTTATCAGGTTCAAGAACATATCTTCTTTGCTTTACTGAACATTTCTTCCCAAAACCATACTTAGACAAAACTTCCCGCTACATTGGCTTTTACAGATGTGTTGTATTAATTCACATTTAAAAGAAAAGTATTAAACAGTGCTGCTTTATCAATTAAAATGCAAAATAATAATAAACTAAACAGTGCACCATCTAATAACCAGTAAACAAAACATTTTAGTGTTGCTTACGGTGCAGTACAATTGCATTCATGTTTTATCAGCATTGCGATTAACATGTATTTTGGCAAATTCAGCAAAGCGCAATTTCATTTTTTTTCTTACTGTCCTACCTTATTCAGTCTCAAAGTCCCCTGCATTATTATAGCATTGTAGTTACAACAAACATAATCCCAAGGGTGGGTTCAGTTTGAATGTTGACAAATCAATGGCTCGGGAGGGTTGGAATAAGGAAATTCATAGAGACTGACTGTGGCAGTGTGCCCCGCCCCTGTGTGCATTTCTGTGTTGTATGTTGCGTGCGTGTGTTAATGTTGGTGTATAGAGATGGCTATGTGTAGCAGCCATCTCTATACACCAAAATAAATGGGTGTGTGTAGCACAAGTTATTTCAAATGTATAATTGTATTTAGGCACGGGGATTGCACTTCACGTGTATTTAATAATATGTGAGCACGGGGTTGCATAGAATTAGTTCACGTGCTGGGATTCAAGTGAATAATTAATTGGTAATTGAATCCCAGCACAATTGTATATATAGATGCACGTTTCATTCACTCAGGGTTGTGTGTTCAGGGCGAAGGAACGGGAGAGAGTGAGGAAAGAAAAATCAATAATAATAATAATAAGCAATTGCTTCGTGGTGCTGGAGGACCAGCACGGTACGTGTTTGTTTAGTGTTCGTCCCTGTTTGTTAGTGTCTGTTCGTTGTGTTTGTCTATTTATTTTGGCCGCAAGTGCCGTATTTTGTTTTTGTTCAGCATTTTATTTTCTGTGTATCGTTAAACGCAGTGAGCGCCGCAGCGTCTCAGTTTCACTCACCAGAGTACTGCCTGTCTGCGTGTGTGGTTCTTTCTGGCCTGACGTCACCCCTACAGCCAGCATGTTCACACTGACTAACACAGCTATTGTGATAACACTAAGTCAAACCGTATAGCTGTGACGTTTTCGAGAGGAGGTCAGTCAAGAGTCTGGAAGCTTGTGTTTAATATTCAAAATGACTATAAGAAATTAAACTTTTAATTTGAACAGTGGTTTTGTGTTTCTACCTAGCAACATGACCTGAATGCCGTAGATCCTAAACAAATAAATCGGGTTTTTGACAATTAAGTTTGTGTGAGACATACCCGTGGCTGTAGTAATCCCATTGTGGCACTGGTACAGCAGTATTACACAGTAGTGTGTGTAATATTAATATTACACACACACCGGTGCATATGTCTCAACAGTGTATTAGTCGCTCCCCCCTTTTAAGGGCCCTGCAAAAATGCCTTGAAAATCGACTTATTCACTGTTTTTACGATAAGAGAAAATACGTTAATGAAGACAGCAGCAATATAGTAATTTCAATATTTGTTGTGTCTTCTTAGTGAGATATCTAGCATTATACATTGCGAGAGTCGTGCGGCATTGTTCAAATAATTAGCAGGAGTTGAGTTGTGGTTTGGTGCAACGTCATCTGTACAATGCATTCTGTTCCGTCTTCATTTTACCTCTTCTAATACTGTTATATATATATATATATATATATATATATATATATATATATATATATATATATATATATATATATATATATATATATATATGTAATATATCTATATCTATATATATATATATATATATATATATATATATATATATATATAAACCTACCCCTTAATCTCTACGCTACATTATCTGATATGCTGTATTGATACATTGGCTTAATTGTGAGTGACACAATTACTAGTAACTAATGGCTATTTTGCAGTGTAGTCAACTTGAAATCTAGTCTTACAGTGCAGCAGGGGTGCCAAATTGAAAAGTGTGAATCACTTCTGCTAGAAATGTAGCTACTGACTAAATATTTACCAAGACTACAATACACTCAAAAACACTCCAACACATATCCATATAAACTTTTATTACATTTGGAGAGTGGTTATCCAGAGGTCGGGCACACTAATTATGTTGTATACCCCTGTCAAGAAGAATATACCTGGTTAGATAATTAGCATGGCTTCAAATACTGCAAACATTTTCTACAGTTTGAAGGAAATCAACTACCCCTTTTTCTGAAATTAAATTGACATCATTTTATATAAATATAAAAGGAAATATATGGCTACCAACTTTTAAATCAAATTAAATCAGATGTTGTATTATGTTTTTATCTACCCCGAAATCAATCAGCACACTTTTACATTTAAGGCAATAACATACTTCAGTTTGGAGGTAATCCATTCAGTTTTTTATGGAGATACAGTGTTATAACAAGCACAGCCAGCAAGTCAGCCATTTTGAATTGGATGTCAAGGACAAGGTCAACCAACGAATTCCCCAAGGGTGTACAGTGTACCTGTATTTTTTTTAAGTTTGTGATACAGAAAGTCCTACATTACTATAGTAGTAGGGATCAGTAAACAGTCAGTTAGCCTGTGTGTCATTACTGAATGCTTGTATTTGTTTTTATGTTTGGGTTACTAAAAAAATGTTTTGCATTATTGTACATAAACCAAACCAAAATGCATAACCAATTATACTATTTATTTCAAAAGTTTCATACTTCCAATAAACTGCTCCAATGCTAAAACATATTGGATGGACAGTAGCAATTCACAAGGAATGTTACTAAGATGGAGTATATGATAAAAAATTACAATAAACTAATAACATGTTTCTTTTTTTTCTAATGGTGATTTATTTAAGTTTCAGCTTTGTAAGCTGTGTCTGCTCTGTGCCTAACAAGTGTGACAGCCATTCACTGTGCTGTGGTTCCTAAGCAATCATGGAATCTATACAGGCACTGTATATCATTCAGATATACTTAAAATCTAAATATTGGCATCCTCTATAACATGAGGATTGTACTTGTTTTTCAGCAATTTGCGGTCCATATTTACACTCACCTGTGGACCTTTTTTTTTTTTTTTTTTTTGTTTTGTTTCTTATCCAAATCTCAAACTTGTCAAATTGTAATTCTTAAATCAACTGTGAAGCAGCTGCTTGTATACAAAAAAAACAAACGACTAATACACAAGTAAAATAATTGTGCACTTACCATGTTTTTATCTTCTCACCATTTTTTTGTTTTAAGATCACTGGGAGTAAGTGTTTGCCTTTTATTCCTGGAGTAGAAAGTGCTCATTACATTTTTTTTAAATAGTAATCATTTTTCTAGTGGTATACATCAAACGGTTGTGGTTGTTGATTTTCTCAGGATTGTTTTTTGGGGTTTAGGGGCAGTCGGTGGAGGCACAGGGGGAAAGCTATGACTGGTACTGATACATGCCCCACCATTTTCTAAAGGGGGTAAAGGAGGGGGCTGTAGGGGACAGTGATGAGGTGATTTTAATTTTGTGTGAATGGGTCCAGGGTGTAAGTGCACGTCCCGGTTTTTGATATCATATCGCACATCGCAGTCTGGACAGTAACCGTGATATTGTACTTTTTCACTAAATCTGACCCGCTCTCTAGTCGCCTGCGGGCATCTGTCTTTGTCAGGTCTATGCAGAGGCGGTGATGTGGGCACTTTGTCTAGAATATTTTTGGAAATACAACAGACATCCCCATTCGGCACCTTTGTTTGTGTCCCTGGTAAAACTCCATTCCGAAGAAGGGTCCCGTTAAGTTTCAAAGGTATCCCCACGGGCAGAGTCTTACTGGAGTCACATCTGACAGGAGTCAACCGTGGTGGTGGAGGAGGTGGTTTTGGTTTCTTTAGCACTGTAAGGACAGCTGGAGGTGGCTTTATAATTTGTCCTTTTGAGTGCAATTTGACCTTTTCCAAGCTGGAGGCAGTGGTGGTGGTAGTGGTGCTGCTGGAGCTGCTGTTGAGCGTATCTGTCTTGGAGCTGTCAGTCATTTCTTCCTCCAGCTTCAGGTCACAGGTAAGTGAATCTATCTGGTCAACAACCTGAACAGAAAGGAGAAATGTCATCAGTGTCTGACAGGCAATGAGGAAGCTAGTACAGTACTCCACAGTGCTAAACAGCTGGAAAGCCATTACTCTGCCTGCATGCATAGCTTAAGACCTTACTGCTACAGCTCTAAGTTCTAAGTTGGTACTTATTCAGGTTTCATTGTGATTCTCAGATGGAGGAATAAGTGATGAGGATCTAATGTCTCAGAGAAGTTTTATTGAAACCAGTGCTAAAAGCGATCATTTGGAACAAATACTGTCAAAAATAAATCCCACATAACATTTTTCTGTTTCCATAAAATAAGTGATCTGGTCCCATTCCTCCCCTGCATGTCCTGTAAAAGCTTTTCCATTTAGAACTGCAAAGTGCACTTTGGCATCATCATTATTATAGCTTGAAGATCTAAACTGCCCTGGGTGGCGATTTCTCCTGTGCTCCAGATATACAACACAAAATGCATTACATAAAAAACAGACACCATTGGATTCATCTGTGATTTTAGTACAGCAAATTCCAACCAGTGACTATTCAGTCCCTTTATTACCTGTATTTCTCTGTGAAACATATAGCATTAGGAAATGGGTAAAATATGCCGAGAACCTACCAGTTTTTGAGTCCCTGGTGACCCAAATTATGTTTTTGTCATATTTTTTATCTTTCCACATTTTCTAGTACTTCATATATAACTAATGGGAGTTCTTCCCCATAACTTCAAAAACGTTCAATCAAAAAGGTAAATAAAAATGTCAAATAGATAAATGTTTCTGCTTGTGCCTTAGCAGTGTACAACTTGACTACTTTCTTAAATGTTTTACCTTAAAAATAACGACAGTCCATATGCTTTCAGTAAAAGGAAGCCATTATATCTTACGCATACACATACAGGTAGTGGACAAAAACATGGAAACACCAATGTAAAGTCACTTAATAGGGCATTGGGCCACTATGGTATCCTGCTCTGTGGAGTTATTGGTGGACCGTTTTTGATGAAACTGGCTGCTCGCGCCCCAGGTTGAAATTTGCAGTCAATTGATCTGCAGTTGCTCGCCTGTTTTGCCTTGCACTTCGAATTAATGCACAGATATCACAATCCTGGAGTATGCGCTTCCGCCCACTGTTGCCCTTTGCTGATGATGTCTTTCCCTCGGCGATCCATGCCGACATCACCTTAGACACCGTTGCTCGTGAAACATCAGCAAATTGAGCTGTCTTGGTCACTGAAGCTCCTGCCAAACGCGCCCCAACAATCACCCCTCTTTCAAAGTCACTGAGGTCTCCTCTTGCAGCCATAATTATAGGCAAACAGGCATGTAGAGCATTTGTATACATGACCCTAAGCATGCTGGGATGTTATCTGATTAATTAACGCATGAGCCACAACTGTGTGGAAGCCCTTGCTTTCAATACACTTGGTGTCCCTCATTTACCCAGGTGTTTCCATTCTTTTGTCCACTACTTGTATATGTATTGCCGTATGTGATTTATTGGTTGCTAATTAAAGTAGTTTACGCAGCCTTACTTAAAGATCACTAAAACATTTATTTTGTATTTATTTTTCTAAGTAGCTTTTCTCCTGAAACTATGCATAAGTATGCAATGCTTATATTGCTTAATACTGTACGTCTGCAAACATAGCTAAACAGATTTGGCAGAATCTGATTGATTCAAAGCTGCCATGGACTTGTCCTGGATGATATGATTTTTAAATGCTGAACACGTGTAAAAACAAATACATCTGGAATTACTGGCATGCTCCTTAATGTACATTTCGAAGACATCATGTTCCTTTATGTAAGAAGACTTCAAGCATTTTAAAACATTCAGTTTGTAGAACAAATAAATGCAGTCTTCACAATTACAGGCCAGCAGGGAATCTATAAATGCCTACAGATGAAATACTGTACTAAACATTACTTAGAAGGTCTGTGCCATTCTTAATGATCTGTCAACAGTCACAGTGACCTTCTCCTTGAAGAATACACTTGCACTTGTAGGAGGAGTTGAAAAAAAACAGTTTGTCAAGGCCTTTTTTCTCTGCATCAAGAAATCTACTGAATTGAAAGTGCTGATTAAATTAAAATAGGGCATGACAGTGGATTAAACAATTGAAGTGCTCCCCTCACCCCTTCTCCACAAGACCACCTGAGATGTTTTGATGTTATTTTGGTATAAAGGCTGCATCTATTTATCAGGTCAAGTCTCATCCTGTTTTCATACATACAAAATCCATTTATTCACTATTTTTTTTTTAAATCTGGTATTCACTTCTGAACTAGTTAAAGCACTGCTGTGCTGCCTTCTCAAAAGGGAGAAAGTCTAGAACACGTGTGAATAGGTCAATTAATATTACATGTAGTTTAAACTATTTAACTTAAAGTTCTAACTGGTTAATAATTGCTTTTGTACATTATTGCTTATGTTTTACCATGCACTGATAATCTGATAGTTCAGGAAATTATTTTACTATTGATGAATGACCTTGAAAGGGGGGAGGAGTATAAAAATGCTCAAGGCACCCGAGGCACAGGCCTTGGTTAAAATCATACTAATCATTTTTATTTTGGCTCTTTTACACGTTGCTTTGTCGCAAAATAAAACGTATTTCATCCCTCATTATATACATACATTAAAAGTCCCGCTGATATCTATAGCCTCTGTGCTCTTCAGAATATTGTACTGTCATTGCAGGGTACAGCATCAAAATGGGGGGTGCATGGGCAAGTGCCTCTGTGTTTTTCCATGGCTGCCCACGGCCCTGACACTCTATGGCAATGTGTGCATTAGTTAAAAGTGTTTGCATTTGCTCATGACTATCACTCACGAATAACTCTTAATTAAACTGAAATGTGTATTTTGTCCTTGGATGAACTATTTGGTTTCATATTACCCCAGGCATACACAGAGCATGCAGCTGTGCTTGAGTTGTTATTTTAATGAGTTATATTATCTCATGTGTGTATTTGTACCTTTCTGTAAATACTCATCAATAATATTAATCAGTATGCAGGAAAGAACAGTGAAGACGAGGGCAAGGATTGCCTGAACACACATTAAATGCAATCAAATGCAAACAGAAGTTATGTGGCTAGTCTGAATAACTAGTGAATTCCTGGTCAAATGAAAAAGAAAATATCTTGAATCATTTTTAAAATGACAGAGTAAATGTTATCTTGTGTAAACATCCTCATTTCCACATAGCTGAAGAGAGAATTTTCTATTTAGGGATTCAAGATATTTACAAGGCAAGAGGATGGAGCAGGTTAAAAGGGCAACAAATGCCCCCGACCTATCAGTTCAACATGTATGTCCCAATACATGTTTCAGGGTAGTATATAAATAATACATAAGGGTGATAAGTGTGTACTTTACAGCTAGAAGTACACTCTTAACTTGCAGTATCATAACAAACAAAATGTCCATGACATTTAACATGTAAAACTGCGTGCACAAAATGTAGGTTTGACCTAAAGACAGACAGACAGACAGACAGACAACTTTTATCCCCAGATACTGACACTGTCAATAACTTGTGATAATTGGCGTACAGCTCTCTCCAGATAGAAACAGTTACCAAGAATAAATAAGACATTTAACCAGGCCTATAGTACTCAACACATATAATTTCCATGAATTAATTTTTTTTTAAATAATGATAATATTGTTGCATCACACACACTTTTACTGTTCATCCCACACGTAAAGTAAATATGAATTAAATATACTGCATGCATATTTTATTATGCAGTATTTCAGATGTAGTCAGAATGCGTGTTTATGTTTCTGCTGTATTATTTGGTTTATCTGTAGTACAATAATATGTTTTTACTTGGACATCATTCCATTCAGTATTTGTGGAACACACACCTCTACCACTTCCACAGAATGTTTCAAAAGAGCATTATTACTTGGTATCATTTATCCCACAGGTTTTGCTCAAAGCTTTTGTCCTTGGATCAGAACCAGACAGAACACTTTGATTCCCATTTTAAAAGGGGTAGCATAGCAGTTGCATGATTCATTCGACCCAAGAGAAAAGGGAATAACTGTAAGCTCAGAACTGAAAACACACCACAGTTGTTTAGTTTAATAAAGACAGAATTCTCTGTTACGAGAGCTCCCTGGCTATCTTCTACTGCTTTGTCTTGAAATCACCGGCCTCAGTCGGAAAGAAAATTAGCAGTACATTTTAATCACGTCTAACTAAAAACTCTTTGAGTTTTATAGACCACATTAAGATTTTTGGCTTTGGCTGACAACACTCTTCCCAAATCGCTTAGTCTGTAATATTGTGTACTCCTACATATCACCTCAGCGAAGTCTTTGGGGTCAATAGTGGAAGCAGATGGTTGGTTAATGGAAGTAAAGAAGGCATTGAAGACTTGAGATGTCACTTGACTCACATGCTTTGCAGTCAGTGACATGCTTTTTCATTTATTTTTTTATTTATTATTTATAATTTCCCCCCTATTCTCTCCCAATTTGGAATGCCCAATTGCTTTTCTCCTCACCACAACAATTCCCCACATTGCTCAGATGACCCGAAAATTTAGTGGGCGTCCACTGATCACATGACCAAGCTAGCTTCCTTTTTCACCCAGGAACTCAAGAGCGGATATCAGCGAGCTACCGACCTCTGGAGGACAAATGCCAGCTCTGCAGGTGTCTGCTCTGAGCTTACTGAGCGTCTGGCCAGCAGGGTTCGCTGTACAGCAATAAGGAGAAACAATCACGGAAGCGCCAAAGCCAATGCGACGCTCCCTTCGGAGTCCCCAGCAAAGACCGGCCTTCTTCGCACAGCCAGGATGTAAACCTGCGCTCTATGACTCAGCCTGTGCACCACGCGGCTGCGCTTCTCCCAGTGAGCCACTCCGGGACCCCCCCAGTGACATGCTTTTTTGAAGCCCTTCCCCCATCCTGACCTTATCAAATATCAAGACATTGTTGAGGTTTAGAATAGTGGATTCGAAAAGAAGCAAACATATTGGTTTATTTAACTTATTATGTCAATAGTTATCATTTTTTAAACAGGAAAATACTTGTTTGCAGTAATGTGTGCTTCTTTTAAAGCTGCACATGTGAAATCTACATAGTGAAAGTAAGTACACAACAAAAACTGCATTTCCTTAGCTACAGCCTCTTTAGAAAACCCTTTCAAACATTTGTATTCATTAGCTGCAGCATCAAATGATTGAGAATTATTTCAGCAGTTTTTTTTCTGGGTGACATTAAATTTCAGGACCATTAACTCCAAGAGCATGAGTGGCATGGAGAAATGCACCTTGGGTATGTGAATGTTAAATACATTAGGCACAAGATGACTAATAGGTACGGCACGCTTTGAGGAACAGGTGTTGTATAGGATACCGTCCTTCATACAGTTATTATTGGAATCACTCACTAATTCACTAAGGTGACAATGTCACAGAATTGTTTTGATTTGAGAGAAATTAGAAGCATCTGCTCTGGCAACGAGGGCAACAAGGATTTGTCGACAACGACTGAGGTGCTGCTGTTTCTCACAGAAGCACTATGATGCAGGGTCACGCAATTGAAAAGGTAACATTATTATTATTTTTATTATTATTATTATTATTATTATTATTATTATTATTATTACATATCTGTCAACTTTTGAAAATACAAAATCGGAAGTGTAGAGCGGCGACGGTGGTGGGGGGGTCAGGGTGCAGGTGCGTAGCTAAGTACTGTATGTGAACGTGCCTCGCGCACTGAATGCATGCCTGCCACAGGGCTCCCCTGGGTCCTAAACCCTGCTAGGTACAGACAGGGATTGCAGTAACCACACACCGGCCATGACTTTTGCAGACATTAAAGGTTTGCTGAAATAAGGGTGTTTTTGCTCGTGTATTAGTCGGCCCCCCGGTTTCAGGATTGTGTTTTGGGGTTAAATACGGTAGCTTGATTGTATTCTTCACTGAATTACAACAGTGACAGACATTCCAATATTTTACATGAGTAAATGTCACGCTATTTAAATTCTTACTGATATGTATGAGGGTTTCTCCAAAAACAGCAAGGGAGTAAAGGGACTTTTAAAACACAAAATGTAGCTTTTCAATCCTCCTGCGGAATCCCATTGGACGTGGAAGGAAAAAAAGGCCATGAGCTTCCATTAATTCATGATTATTTAAATATATATACCTTATGGGTCTGAGATGGCTGGATTTGATAATGTTGTTTCAGTAAAGATTTTAGCCTACAATATACCTTAAGAAAGTTGAATTATTTCTACCCTGGCAGTCAAAATAGATTATAAGTAAAAACAATATGTACATTTTCAACTGATTTGATAGTGTAATCAATTGGCTGTTATACATTTTAACTATGTAATTAGCCAAAAACTAAATGGCTTAGGTACCAGGTTTGCTAGTTAACTATTAATGCAGTATAACAAATTATCCCTTATATGTGTGAGACAGAAAATAACACCCTGGCTTTTGCATGTGCAAAGTCTAATCACAAAACAAAGTTCCTTGCAGGGGTAGTTAGATCAGATACAGTACAACATAACAAACTGTTGATTATGAAATTATCATTTAAAAAAAAAAAAAAGTTTGAAAGTTCTGGACAAGCTCCCTATCGCGAAGGCAACAGCAGTAAAACAGTACTGTGTGTTAAAATGGTCAACTACTGTAGCAATCTACTGCACAGAGCATGCTAATGGCTGCATGCAAACATATAACAAAAAAAAATCGTTAACAGTTTTAATCGTTTAGTAAGAAAATCTTAAACTTTTCACCATTGTGCAAAATATGCAAATTTAGATAAAAAGTACATTTTGGTTGGTTGTTGAAGATAGAACAACATGGCTGCCAGGCTTTTCAAGCGTGTGCATTGTATCTGTGCAATGAAGTTTGTAAACAAACCTCCCAGAGACATGCAGCTCATTTTGACAAAGAAACACAAGTAACTCATATACTGGGAATACCAGTAGCAGCTCTGACATTAAGAAGTGGGGAGGCTAAATACATATATATATATATATATACTTTTTATTACACGCAATAAAACGTTGCACGTTTCAAAAGGTACTTCATAGTTTAATAAGAAATGTAATACAGTAATATAGTATACGCAGCACATGTAATTTGTAGAAAAAATATTTGGAAGATGAAGAGCTGGTTTGAAAAACCAAACTACAAATACTGAACCTTTTCATTTTTTCATATCATGAGCAATTAAAAAGGCAATTCTGTTTTGGTCCTCCCTGTTGATGAATGTCTAATTTAGGCTTTGGATGACCTTTACTGTTATTTTTTATTCTTATTTTTTCCTCAGTTGAAAGTGATTTTTTTTTTTTTTTTATGTATTTACCATTTGATTTATTTATTGTGTTATTTACTTATTTGACCTCAAGATGTCAAAGTTAATTTTGTTTATGGTCTTCAAGATGAAGTCAATACATAGTTATTGAAATATGTCTGTAATTTTACTTTGTAACTTATTTGTAATTTCTGTAACCTTTTTATATTCCAGAATGTTCTGAATTATGTAAATCATTACTGGAAAAAAGGGTCTTCATTCGGAGACAGAATTCCACTGCATCTCCTGTGGGGGCATTCCTTTATCTGTCACACCAGCATTCAGGACCTGAAACACTGCAATGGGACAGTAGGAGTGTTATGGGGAAACACTCTACCAATTTTGTACCTTTTTACATTTTGCCAGGTTCTGAATTCTGTAAACAGTTCAAGTTCTAAGCTTTTAAATGATATGTGGCTCAGGATTCCAGCATAGCATTCTAAACCCGGCTTTGAAAGGGTTTAAACGTAAATGTAACTGTTGTTATTAAGCACTCTACAGTACAGTGCATAATCTGAAAAGTGGTAATGTGGGCATCTTGTTATGTCAACTGGCATATGAAGCATTAAGCATTATTCTCCTGATCTGTACTCATTTCAGAATATAAGTCAGTGTAATTCAACTGTCAGCTGTAACAGTCCAGACACAGTTTACCACACATCAGCCTGGGGGTATATGAAAATGGTTTTATTAGTGCTAGCAGCAACCTCACATTTGTTTCTGAATCTTGGATTCATTTTCTAGGAAGAAAAATGATACAAATGAGTTATGTGCAGTTTTACACAAGCTGCTGGTAATTATGGCAGGCTGTTTGTCCGATTGTAGCAGTAAGGATAATGAAAGTGAAATGTAATGGTTAGTTAGAGCCTATGTTATATGTAATTTCATTTTACAGTAATTTGACTCATTCAAGTCACGACTGGAGAAGTAAGAACTCAAATCTATTTTAATGGCGTTAGCGGCGGCAGAACTAAAGAGCCACCATGTAATCTTTCTGTTTCCCCTCTAGGTTGATCTATTGACTCTCTTTTTAACATCCCATTAGAGCCCTGCTATGGGGCAGATTTACAAGCTTGGAGTAACAACATTAAAACAGCTTAGTACATGCAGTATAACATGACGACTGCTTTTAACAAAGCACACATATTACTTTATTCAGGAACACGTCTCGGTTACTTTTGAGTACAATTACTATTTACCACAATAAGCACTACTTTCAGTATTAAAAATGTTCACATTTTGTAAATTATAAAAATCTGTCATCTATCATGGGGTTACAGGTACACCACTATTTATTAAACTGTATATAAAGTGTACATTTTTTTAAAATTAATTTAAGTTTTGTGTTTTTAAATTTTTTTTTTTACAAGTATCTATTTTGATTTATTATACTTTGTTTTGCACTAATGAATGCATATATTTTAAGCATTGGATTTGGGTTTATTATATGTTTTGTCTTTGTTGTTGGAGGAGCATGTTTTGAGGGTGCACATCATATTCCCCTGCTTGCCTTTTTAGGCAGTGAAGGCATGATGTGGGATGCCATGACTGGCAAACTAATTCCCCACCCCCTTAATTGAAGTGTTAAGTGTTTTTTAAATTACTTTGGATATTGTTTTATGGTGATTGGAAGAGTTAAGTACGCGTGATTGTTCCTAAAGTATAAATACTTTCCAAGTAAATGCACTTTACCACTCCATTTTATAGCCCTAGTTTAGTGTGTGTTTAGTATTTTAGTGTATTGATTGTTTGTGTACTGTGTTTTAAGAAACTCCCCTCAATTGTACCCATGCTTCTCAGCTGTCTTTATTTGAGTTTGTTTTTTTTGTATTTTACTGCCAGTACATCTGCCTAACAGAACAAAATAATTAAGCAGCTCTGACTGCTACCCCACTCGCATGCTCCCGAAGTCTTGACGACGTCACTGTGGAACGAGTGAGAGATACTTTTAAAGAGCGATTATTTTATCGTTTTATGTACTGTTTTTTACACTGGTTTTAGTATGTTTTGCTAGTGATTTTAGTTTGTGTTTATTTATTTAAAATATAGTGTTAAATACATACTTTAATGGGGGGGGGGGGGGGTGGGTGGATTGGCCAATTTATACATTTCCCTCCTACGCATTCTTGCTCAGTTGCAGAGCAAATGTTTGCCACAAAAGACTCAGGTTTTCTCTGATGGTAAAGCTGTGTAATCTGTGGTTATTTTATTATTGTTTTCAACAACACTTAAGTACACATTGGCCATTCTAAATAAACAGACTGAAGGACGTTAGCTACTAACCAAAATTCCAGAGAAACCCTGCTCGCCGAACAGATTTTATAATTATGAAAAGTGAACTTTCATAGGCTCTAAATCATTTTTAATACTGATATTAAATCAGCTAGTTTGTCCTAGATTTAAGTGTCAGAAAGTCTGAATTAATTACCTCTTCCATCTGTTGACATTGACTGAACCATTTAACAGAAAAAGGGAGTTTTTGTTCTTGTTCATCATTGGTAGACCAGCAAAAAATATGAGGGGCACTCTTCCCTTCGAGGCCAACATTCAACCTATTTCCCAGCAAAGTATTAAATGAGATGCTAAGTGGTGGGGGACACCATTTTACCTCCTCAGACCCCTCACTAAGTTTCCTGGCAATGCAAATACATTTCCACAACATTGTATTACTTTCAAGGTCATACAAGCTTTGGTAGTCACCATGGCAGATAATTCAATGTATTTAATTGTCACATTAGTTTTAGCAAAAACCCATTACCACTGCACTTATGGAGTGGATTGCTAATTAAAAACATGTATTTAAAGATGGGGCAATTATCTATTCATGGATACCAAGAGTTATGTAGGGAGCAAGTGAAATGGACCAAATGCCCCACCCCAGTCATCCTACATGATAGAAACAGTTATTAGTGGGAATAAATCAAAAAGCCAATCTGACTCGCTCAATATGAATGCATTTTATAAAGCATAAACTTATTAGACAAATATCCATTTATTAGTAAAAGGTCAATATTAGGATGTATTTTTTCTTTGCTAATAAAATAGAAATTTCAACTTTCTAACTCACTTAGCCAAAAGCATTAGTGTAGCATAAGTTCAAAGATGTCTCTATTTTTCTGAACAGCTTAATGCTTTTTGAATAAAACGTTAGGTTATTATCATAAACCTGGTTCCCTGAAACATAAATGTAACCATTACCGAATGGGTATTTACCTCCTAAAGACCCGATACCTGAAAATTGTATACCAAAGCTGCTCAGCGAGCCTGTGATGCAGTCGTGGCCCCACCACCGGGAGCACAAAAGGACTGCGCTCACTGATCTCAGCATAATTTTTCCTTCAAGTCTGCTGTAATCATGGACGCAGCCACCTTGAAGGTTAATGGTTACGTTTCTATTTCAGGGAACCAGGGTTATGATAATAACCTAATGTTTTTTTCCATTTCAAGTTTGAAATATAACCATTACTGAATGCATGGGGGTGTACCAAAGCTGTCGCAAGGCCAAGATTGTGGAACGACCAGAATGCTACAAGGCTAAGCTTTGTAGGGCGCCAGTTTGCCTCTGGTTTACATACTGGAGGAAGTCGCTTTGGAAGTCGCATGGTGACAGCGCTGTAGCATCTCATCCATCGTGGGACCAAACGTATGCCCTGGAGTAATCAGGGGGGTCCCACAGTGGTGCTTTGTCCCCGTCAAGCATGCGTGTCTGGGAAAGCCAAACCTGCCTACGTGCAGCTACCAGCACAGCCAGGTTTCTACCTATAGCCTGTCAGTTGAGCCTGGACACACAGAGCAGGTGTGGTGAGGGCATGTGGTTCTCCGAGAGGGACCGCAGCAAATGCAGCTGGTAGTCTACCAGGATGCTGTTGTAGTTCCCTGGCTGTGTGGCGAATGCACTGGCTGAATAGGCTCTCTTGAGGATCACTTCAGAGACCGGGCACTGCTTGTAGGGAATGCAGTGTCCTTGGACAGGAGCGCTAAATTAGGAGCCTGGACCAAGGTGGCAATAGAAGTCTCAAACGGCAGAAAATGGGTCAGCCAAGTTTCTCCACATCATGCACCTTATACAGGATGTCCATTGACCGGAAAACAGCAGCATGTTGCTAGATGGTCCCAGGAAGACTGGATCTCAAAGAGAAAACCCGGATGAACTGGGGTTGATATTGGAGAGGCGGTCGGCTCATTGTCAGAAATTGAGTGCCTTGTTTCCCCTACTGTAGGCTAGGGCACTTGCAAAACTGCAGTGGCTCCTTTGATTAGCGGTATAAGCTCTGCCGACAGGCAGAGCTTATCCGCAGGGGACGTGCTGTCGGACTCCACGTCGTCAGACTGGAATGCCAGCTCCTGTTCGCCCATATCCTCAGAGGCAGAGATGGACAGTATGTCCTCCTTTGGCCAATCAGCCCTCGCAGACCCATAGTGCCCCAAGTGGACAGGCGGGGCAAGTGGCACCGAACATTCCCACAGTAATTCAGCAAGAATGGTTCCTTGGTGGGAAACAGCTGTCCATAGCATTTCCAACTGCTCTGAATCTGCCGATCGCCTGGAATGGCAACTCTTCTATCTCTTCCGCAAGGGAGGTGAAGAAGAGGCAGAACTCAAGGAAGATGAGAAAGATCGTGAGGAAGGATCCCTGCCTGCACGTAGTATCTGTAAAAAACAGAAAACACACAAAGAGAAAATACTTTTGCAACCAAAAACAGTAATTAACAATTACATAAATTATACAAAATGTCTCGTATGGTGCTAAATAGTAAAAACAAGAAATAAAATAAACTCCAACCAGAGCTATGCAGCCTGGGGGCAGAGCACAAAGTCAGCCAACTTATGTTGCTGGGTCCCTAGGAAGGAGCGACTCAAGCCGCTGGCTTCATGAGGGGCACAAGGCCGCAGCGGGATGTAACAAGCAACAGGCTGTAGTGCACATAAATACGCATAACCAGAAAAAACTATTACAGCGATTAGTTAAAATATCACATATAATTTGTGTAAAAACACAATAAATGCAAAATATAAAATAGAGGCAACAATGTACTTATCTGAACAAGGCTCTCCGATTAGGTCAGTCTTGAAAGGAAAAATGGTGCTGTATGAACACAGTCCTTTAGTGCCCTCAGGGCGGGGCCATGACTGTGTAACAGACTCGCTGAGCAGCTTTGGTATACAAGTTCCAGGTTTCGGGTCTTTAGGAGGTAAATACCCATTCGTTAATGGTTACATTTCGTCCTTGAAAGGGAACCCTCTATTTCCAAAATGAGTGTTGTTTAAACTGTAATTAAATTCAAACCATGAAACAAATACCTCCCTCCTGTTGAAAACTGACCTTTTGTTTTGGGTCTGAAAAAAAAGCCCATTAAATTCAAAATATATATTTTGTATTATTCTATCATAAAAAGCCAATCTCTTGTGTTGTATTATTATTAAATTCAATAAAATTATAAATGTGAGTTGAACAAAAAAAAAACCAACCCCAGTAGCATAATCCAAGGGAAATGTCATATCATATCAAACTGATAAATGTTAAGTAAAATGGAAATGTGAAAAAGACCAGTATCATTTATATGTCAAAAATGAAGATAATACAGCTGTGTATCAACTGTAAATTACTGGAGCACAATAGTTATTTTTTCTTGGACTATACCACGATAAAACCCAGTATCACAGAATACTATTGTGTACTGAGTATGAAGCCGAATATCATCTGGAAACCAAAAAGTCACATGATCCTAATATGGCAACCATGTTAACTCACCGATTAAAGTAAAAGAAAACTTTAGATTTCAATGAAAATCTGAAGTCAGCATCAGACATGATTTATGAGATGCAGTAGACCTCAGAGTTACAAACACCATGGAAATGGAGGCTGTTCTTAAGTCTGAAATGTCTGTGACTCTAAAAAGGAGTTTTCAATGACTTTAATGCATGTGTACACCTACTATCTACAGCCTTAATCTGAATAATACCAGGATACAGCACAGCAATGCAATACTAATACTGCTATGATTTGACAGGTTTTAAAACCGTACAATAAATGGTACTATACAAATTTAACATACCATTGAAATCATAACTGAAGCAGAAAGACAGATGTAAACATCCAGGACAACCTGGGTTAACTTAGTGCTTGTTTTTATTTTATTTGAAACAAATTGCAGTCATTCAACCTCCTTTGGCTTGAAAAAGAAACTGCTTTGTTTAAAACTAAAATGTTCCTAGAAAAAAAGCCGGTACTTGCTTTGAAATCTGCCTCACCTTTGTCGGGATACATTTGTTGGTACGGTAATTTTTCCTTCTTCATGACCAGCACGCTACTTTTAAGAGTGCCTATCTGGTTCCATTGCATGCATGGTTGAGTGAAAGTGGGGTGTTCGTAACTCTGAGCTTCTACTGTAGTAGCAGTTGAAGAAGCACTTTGGATTTCCAAACTCATACAAGATCCCCTTACAGGGATGCTTAATGATATAGGGTTATTTTAATCTTGCAGTAACTTACACCATAAATCATTTTGTTGTACCACAATTCAAGAACAGAGACCAATTACAGAGATGGGTGAGGAGTTTTTTATAGCCTTGCTAACTAACCATTCTGACAGGACTAACCAGCTAGTAACCTTTATGGCGATTTTTGTTGGCCCTTGTACTTCCATAGTTGTAAATGAAAGACCTAAAATGATGTTGGGATGTCATCTCATCACAACTGTACTAGGACAATCAGTGAATATACCTTATTTGTTATCATAATTAAATGTGATCACAAAATACATAATTAAAACAAAAGCCCCCTATATAGCATGCCACAAATGCATACATCTTTTTCTCATTTCCTGAGACCAGCTAAAAAGACCAATTTACTTGCAATCTGAGCCCCCGTCATACATCATGAGTGGAAATCAATGCACACTTGTTATAATGGGGGAGGGTATTTGGCGGTGATTCTGGTCTTATCCAATCACTGATTCGCTCTGAGATGGACGACTGGTTTCAGTTACTTATTTAAGTAAATGTCTCATTGTAAATTCTGTAAACAAGTTCAGTAGGTGCAGCACTTCTCAGCACATTATTCTATTCAGTGCAGTGAATTGTGTCTTCAATAAAACATTAAAAAAAAAACCACTTTGCTTCGATTGCCTCTATGGAAACAGACAATACAAGAATACAAGCAATTAATAAACTGGTTAACTGAATCAAGAGCATATAAATAAAATACAGGATTTCTGGGCCCTTTGCTAATCGCTCAGTTCAGTCTAGCCCTTTATTGAATCAACAAAACTCCTGTCACTCTCCTTCTATTTCCTAAAATTACACAGTGTTAATTCTCAAAAAATGAATCACTGAGCAATAAGATGTGTCTACTTATGCAAAGGCATAAGCTGTCAAAAAATTAGAGGCAACTTATTTCCCTCACTGATTTAAAACTTCTGATGTTTCACTATTTAACCAACAAAATGTAAAAGTGAAGTTGAATCTTTTTTTTAATGCTGATTACAGTGTTTCTTAAGAAAAATGAACATTCTTGACTAGGCCTGTGTGGGTTTTGGACCCCGGGCCCATTAAAATGAATTGTGTTTTTTCAGGTTACCCTGGATATAAACACATTACAGATGTCAGTACCACGATGAACAGATATCAACTTTCCATGAAACCAATGCCAATGAAAACAGAAAAAAGTTGTTCTCAAATACTGCCTCCAATAGCTTAGTCAACCAGGTGTCAGTAAAGGTGATGGTACATGCTTGATGTGTGCTTTTCATTTCTGTGCTTTAAAACCAGATATAATGAATTATGGATAATTGACCAATATTTACATTTGTTAATTGCAATTACTTTTTTTCTGGACTAACACAATATTTTGCTCGGATATCAGTGTATCTAAAGAGATTGTAGCTAACAAACTCGTGACATAAACCTTACTCTACCTGTTTTGTGCTTCCTTTAGCTACATAGGTCCCAAATGTGTAGTTTTGAAAGAAACACAGTCGTAGCGTACATGTATTTTCATTTTAAAATATGATATGTGGTATTTTAAAGAAAGCTCTCTGTTTCCATGCCATATTCCCAGGAAATCTATTTGCACTTCCTGGGTTATTTCAGCATGTCAGTGAAAAGGTGGAAGCAGCTGGTTGGTTCATGACAGGTAAAAAGCTATTGTAGGAATTGGGGCATTTCCACCTTCTAAGCAGGGTTCTACCCAGGAATTCTGAATAGCTGGGTGGCACAGCATTATAGCTGGGGGCACTTTTAAAGGAAAAATAAAATGGTCTTTACTTTAAATGTATAATAAGACAAAGAATTGGAATAATAATAAGAAGCTGAATAATGAATAATAATCCACCCTAATTCATACCCAGGCTACACTGCTCCATTTACCCCCTGATTCTTTGTGATCATTTTTGTGTTTCTGGCAGAGCTTGCACATCATACCACCCAATTCCTTGCTGTAAAAAAGCAGTTTTTCTTTTTTACTCACTGGCCCCTCTTGCGGTTCTTCCAATTCGCTTTCTATAAATTGCCCTTAGTTGACTGTATCGAGTTGCTCTTTTTCATTTTCCACATATTGTTTTCTTTTTCATCATCCATTTCGGTTTTCCACATTCATTGTCACTATTTTTGCTTCAAAAATAATTGGTTATTTTTTTTTCGCAGTCATTTTAACGTTTCAGCCTCTCAAAGTGCTTAAAACGGAAAACCCACCACTTCAGCTGTCTGATTGGTTAAATGTAGTGTCAAGACGTAACACAGCAACACAGCTGTCATGTGGTTCCAAGATTTTTTTTTTCACCCGGCGTGTGCAAGTGATCTAGTCTGCTAACAGCGCAATCAATCTTTATTGTTAAGACACAGTAGCATCTGGGTTTTTCAGCTGGCTGGCGACCCGTCCGGCTGAAAAGCAAGTACAACACTAACTGAAATCACGGTTTGCAAACAGATATTTAGTTAACCAAGTGCTGTACAAGATATCACGTTTTAAAATACAAAAAATGACAAATATTGAGATGATATAACAAATAGCAGTGAAAAACAGTTCTATCTCTTTAAATAGGTGATCACTGACAGCATACTGTAAACCCATCAGTTCAGACTAGGGCTCTGAACTCTTGACTGGAGGGTTGTGGGTTCAGTCCCCAGTGGCGGACACTGCTGTTGTACCCTTGAGCAAGGTACTTTACCTAGATTGCTCCAGTAAAAACCCAACTGTATAAATGGGTAATTGTATGTAAAAAAAAAATAATGTAATTGTATGTAAAAATAATGTGATATCTTGTAACAATTGTAAGTCGCCCTGGATAAGGGCGCCTGCTAAGAAATAAATAATAATAATAATAATAATAATAATAATAATAATAATAATAATAATAATAATAATAATAATAATAATAATAGTTATAGCCTTCATTAGCTCAGCCATTCCCAGGCAAAAGTAGGTCACAATAACCTACAGTGCAATGCAGGGAATAATAATAATGGTCATGCTGTTCAGAAATCGTATTAAAAAATATTCCTACAAGATTTATAAACCACTAATATGACATTGATTAATTCCCAAGTCCCAGCTTCCATCCAAAGTAAATAAGTCAAGATCTATTTTTAATTATGTTTGCCCTCTCATTGCATTGCATTGCATATGTTAAACCAGCAATAATTATTTGAAATATTAGTTCCAGTGTTTCTCATCTGAAAATATTGACCTTTTATTCTTATTTGAAGAAAATGACCTTTCATTACATATCAAACAAATTTCATAGGCATTAAATGTAATATACAGTACTCCCATAATGTACAATATTATCAGGACAAAGAGTTTTATTTCACTTTTCTAAACAGCTGAACATCTTATTACTACAGGCCTAAAACTCATAAGCCCGATTTTTGCATTTTCATAATATTTATTATTATAAACCTGATGGAATGTTGGGCATTGACTTAGTCAATCAGGATGCAGGATAGCCAGTCTGTAACTCTCTGGTAAGGACTGCAACTTTAAATACCCCCCCCCCCCCCCCCCCCCCCATTGCTTTTATTAAATTCAATGCATTACTTCACCATTACTGTAATTTGAAACTCAAGGATGTTGGAGTGCGGGGCACACAAATGGGTATCTGTGCTGCTTTTACATAGTTCATAGCATATCTGCAGTACAGCTCGAGACATTAGATGCAAAGATAACATTGTGAGAGAGCTATACACAAGCAGGCATACACAATCAGATGGGACTGATATCAGCAAAATCAAGTATCTTGAAAAATATACAGATAGTATACAACAAAACCCCATGGGCCCAGTTCTGAGGGAAAAGCAATGTGCAAACTCATGAGTGCTTGCATTGCATCTTGCCATATCTCCCATTGCTTCTGAACAGAGCAATCTCTGGACGTTGACGTCATTTGGTTAGCACTGGCCAATCCATGGACAGTAGGAGACCGAAAGGGTTAGCAGATCAAGAGAAACTGACTTCTCCTTTAATGTGGAATACTTCTCACTGTGCATGCGTTTCTTTGAACTTTCAACAATAATACAATTACTACGAGCCTGCAGATGCAGGGCAGGGGTTTATCAAAAGCTGTTTTGCAGACATGCCTGTGAACATGTAAGAAAAAGCAACAGTACTGGGTGACAGCACATGAAACGTGATGAAAAAGCACTGTTAGCCCTACCCTACCCCAAGTAGTCTGATTACAGTTACAAAATGGTCAATGTTGGATAAAGTTATGTAAAAAGTACAAACAAAGCATAAAGAGGGAATCTTTATTTTTATGAAGTATTGGACCAAACCTAGTGGCAACATTCCCAGAAATCCAACAGGGGGGCACGTGTCATAATTTTAATGCAGTAGAAAAGACGCATCCAATTTATTTTTATTCCATTCTTTTTAGTAACATGATAAGGTGCCACCTTATCACATCTGTCCATTAGTTTCATTACCACAGCACACGAAATCCAGGATAGACAGACCAGTAAATTAAAATAATATTTCCTTTGGTTAAGCCAAATGGTTTATATCCACCAACAAACACAGTGCAGATGAGAAACCCCCATTTTTATTTACTGTTGTACCTTTAAATTGACACACTCTTACCCAAAATAAAATGGAACAAGATTCCACAGTGCAGATCTTCTTTTAAAATGATTTATTTTGCTTTTACATAATACTGAAACAAACTCTGTTTATGATCTCTTTATTAAACTTTTACAAGAAATGCTTTTTTTATGTTGCAAATCGTGCACTTAAGGGTACATTGCCTAAACATAGTTATAATACAATCACATTATAATCATTATGAGCCTTTTTCCATGATATAACAGAAAACGTGTTTGAAGTCTGCTCGCACTGCACAAAGCAATATAAAAAGCCCTCCCCAGTACATCCATACCAAATAAAAAGGCAATATATGGATGTAGCAAATGAAACAGTTACAGTTCCCTTTCAGTTTGAAGACAACCACCAACCAAGACTTTGGGGATATGCCTGCCACAGGTCAGGTATTTACTGAGTATTTTATGTCAGAGCTGCCGATAGGCTACTCCTCAGAGTGACGTCCTGAGTCCTGCCTCCCGAGGGGACAAACACACTCCACGGAGCTCACTTCCTCTTTTGCTTCTCACAATCAGGTAGGTAAGGTAGGTATTCTAACCTCTCCAGTTGCTGTGATTAAGTCTGTGTGAAATAGCTCTGACTCAAGTTTTTCTGGAGTTCCCATGCAATATTACACTGCTGGAAGTCGGCTTGCCATTTCCCGGAGTCAGAAACGCAACTAAATATTTTTCTCTCTTTTCAACAGCATGCATCACTTTGCGATTGCAGTTTGCTTTCTAACTCCACAACATTTGCTGTTGTATGTGTTTTTTTCCTGCTATTGTAGCTAAAAAAGAAAAAAGAGATGCGTGATTTACTCCACGGGAACCCGGCTCTGCCGTGCCCCACTCTTGAGTAGACTCCACAGGACTGTCTCGGCCTGCCCACTCGGTGCGCTTCGCTAAAAAAAATTAAACAATAATAAAAATATAATTTTTCACAGTTCTCCCGCCTGGCATGGTGATAGTGCCCCCTACAGCTTGCTGTTGTTGTTGTGTGTGTGTATGTATGCGTGTTTTATTTACTGTTCTTGCAGTTAATAAAAACAAAAAAAAACAGTACATTCTCTCTTCACCCTCAATGATGCCAAAAGCCAATTAATTCTGGTGCAAAGTACGGTTTACTTGGGACTCCGGCTGGACTCCCTCACAATGTGGGCATACCTGTCAGACGACAGAGTGGTTGCCATTCAGAAGTGTCTATCCCTGTTTCAACAGGGATCGAGTGTCTCTGGCATTGTGTCAGAAGTTGCCGGGTCTGACGGCCGCGGCTTAATCAGCCCTACAGCTGGGGTTACTCCATATGCGCCCAATTCAAGCCTGGCTCAATGCCTTCCGGCTACATCCCAAACGCGTCAGACACTGTCAGCTGATTGTGTCTCGTGTATGCTGGGAAGCCATGTGCTGGTGGAGGCAGACCTCTCACATACGCGAAGGTGAAAGGATGGGGGTGATCCACAGCCATCAGGTGGTGACGACAGACGCATCCAACTTAGGTTGGGGTGCAGTCTGGGCAGGCAATGCGCTGGTGCTGCAAGCGGTTCACCTTGCTCTCCAGCATTTTTCTCCGGTGCTCCAAGGGAGACATGTCCTTGTCCGAATGGAAAACATGTCGGTAGTAGCGTATGTCAACTGCCAGGGAGGACTTCGGTCCCCGGGGGTTGCATCACATAGCCTTCAAATTGTTAACCTGGGCACAATGGAACCTGTTATCCCTCCGGGCTGTTCATCTTCCCGGAGTGGCAAACTGGGTGGTGGCCCAGGAGAATCTGGTTTTCAACCCTTTGCCAGCTACTGCAAGGCCAGCCCTGGGAGATCCCACCACACCTGGATCTCCTCAGTCAAATGAGAGGCACTCTCTGGTATTCAGAACCGGGCAGACTCAACTTTATTTAATTAAGTTTGATTGTATCCGTATGAAGACACAGTTGTGTAGACTAATTGTTGTGACTATTTTGCAACTGAATAAAAATGGTCACATCACAGACCTGTAAAGTATATAAAAAAAAAGTTTAATACAGCTATTTAAATATTATGGGTTCCTGAATATTAGCAATAAGTAAGATGCAGTGCTTTGATTACATAACCTCATTTTTAATGGAAAATCCAATACACTGGGCGATCTTTAATACGCAAAGGAATCATGATACAAAAATAACCTTGCACCCTATGAACATTACCGAAATCATTTGGAAAGACAGTTACATTTATGGTCATAAACTTATTATTCCTATTACTCATGTCTCTTCAATAAAAAATTTTTTTAAAAAAAAGAATTCCTCTGAATTGCATCACTGTGAGCCTGATGAGTCATTTTGCATTTGAAGTCACCATCTGGCATCATTCATAACTTTGAACACCTGAGGTAAAACTATATAAAAATGTTTTATAATGCCTTCTTCAACGTACTGATCATGTAATGACATGAGTAATCCCCCGTGACACTGGCACAGGCTGAGAAGTGCTGGTGCCAAGCCCCGTTGGGCCCAAAGACAGCTGGACTGATGGGTCCTCTATTCATTAACTTGACTTTTACAGGATAATACTGATAATGGAACTAATAAATCAAAGAATCAGATTTAATTAGAGAATAAACAATATATCAAAATGTTGTGCGACAAATATTGCAGTATTTTACATTTTATAGTAATGAAAATATGCTGTAGTAATGAAAGCTGTTTTTTTTTTCTTTGGGTTTATTAGAATTGTTTAGACACACTGCATCTGCAAACCAAAAAAAGTGCTAAACTTTAGACCCTGACTGATAAAAAAAAAATAACACTCCTCACCTCCTCAGGCAAATTCATGAATGCTTACTGTATAACAAATACTGTATAACAAATTGGATTCATTTAAAGATAAGCAACATTTTCTGTCCCTTAATAGTACTGTCAGCTTCTATAATAATATATATATATATATATATATATATATATATATATATATATATATATATATAGAGGACCAGATTATTGTGCATCCTAAATCATTTTGAAAGTCTTCACCTAAGCCTTTTGGTATTAAGGGGTTGTGACGACTAGGAGCACACTTGAAGTTCAGCATGAGTACATTTCATGTGTGTTCTTAACTACTAAATAATAAGTCCATAAATCTTACCCATTTTGTATATCCATTAGCTATATAGGTCTCACATGTGCAGGTTTATAAAGAAACATATTTTAACTTTAAAACAGACATCAGGTCCTAGTTCCCAGTTTGCTTGCCTTCCCTCCCAGGAAGTCTGTTACTGCTTTACTTTATGAAACACAGATTTTATAAATATAGTGTCGTACAGTACTAGATATCATGTTTTAAAATGAAAATACATCTTTGCTAAAACATGCACATTTTAGACATGCACATGCAAAGGTACAGAACTAGTTAGCGATTCTCATCAAATACAGCAAGAGTACACACACATTCTTTTTCACAATTCAGAATAAAGCAATGGCTGCAGAAAACCATTATTTGCTGTAGAAATTGATAATTTTCTCACATAGAAAATTGTTTTCCCCTACTAGATTGCTAATTTGCTTTAGTTTATTTTTGGTATCTAGAAGCACCCATAAGAGCTGCCACCTAATCGCTGATCAATTATGCACAAAGAATATAAGTGCAAAAGACTGCTGAACAGTATCCCCAAACACTCCTGGAAGATAGTAGGAAGCTGGTTTGAGTTGACCCACTGCGTTAAGGCACCAGGAATGCAAGTCAGAGTTTGGCGTGTGATGTGGACCATGAAACTCAATTCACTGGTGACTCCAGCCAAATTCAGCACACTCTGACCATTAAACAGGTTTAGGATGAGATCATCACTGCAAATGTGTGCTGTGCTTCTCTCAATTTCTACCATAGCTACTGTATCTTATCAAACAGCAGCTGAAGCAGAAACTACCATGCAAACTCTTATATTATTTATTTAAAAGCATGTATTCATCTTTACCATTCGGATTTATGACTAACCTGTATTATTATTTAAATTTCTTTTAATTGATTTGAACAAATAGAAACAACCATGGTCGCAGCACGGAATTCTGCATTAAATAAGGTAGAATAGATTCATTTTAGGCTACCAGTTTTTGCAATAATTCTGATTTTACCACTATACTTTTTTTTTTTACTATTCTTTGTTAACAGTGGTTGTACTCACTAATCTCCCTGTATTTAAAAATCTCTTCTGAACAGAGCACTTTAGAGTATCACCTTTATAGCCCATAATGTGTAGCTCCCAGTGCATTTTCTAATTGAAACAGATGTTTAAGGTTTTTGTGATCTGTAGCATTGTAGCTCGACTATTGGTTGTCACAGCATGTTGCACACGTCTGCAAGCTTGGTCCATCATGACCAGCAAAATAGAATTATTAACCGGAGTTGTTTCTGTCGAAAGTTCCGTTGCAGGAAAGGGTAGGCCACCTCTAATGTACTGTTTGGAAAAATGACGATGTAGTTGTATTCACTGAAGAGAATGCAAATCTAAGTAGCTATGCAAAGTCAAGTAAAGTTTTGATTAAAATAAAACAGCAAAAACTCAAATGCATCTCTGCAGCCATGGCACACTGGAAGGGACTGCTGCTTTAGCTAGCAGAAGCTGGGCCGTGTAATTCATAAATTAAAAAAAAGGAGATCAAATTATTTCCATGTGATAGGCCATAATGTTAATGTAGTTTTCAAATCTTGTTTTTTTTTCTCCTTTGGACAGTGGGGTTGATTTTTTTTCTTTCTTTTTTTCTTTTTCTTAATTTACCATTACGTTTACACTGGAAATTTGTCAGATTTTACACAAAACAAGGCAAAGGTTAGTGACAGCAGGAATATGAAAATTGGAGAGTGCTATAGTTAAATGCCAATGTATTTATCAAACGTGTCTTAAAACATCAAGTTTTTTATACCATACTCTATAAAAAGATGACTTATTGTTCCTTTAAACTGTTACTGTGAGGGAAGTCTTTTTTTTTTTAAGCATTTTAATGATCAATAATCGTCGTTAGAATTTGCACGATAATCAATGTCAACATCAGGGTTCGATTTACAACACTAGCCTCGATACATGAACCCCAATATCTCCACCCCCCTGAGTTAATACTTGGTGGAAGCACCTTTGGCAGCAATTACAGCTGTGAGTCTGTTGGGATAGGTCTCTACCAACTTTGCACACCTAGATTTGGCAATATTTGACCATTCTTCTTTACAAAACTGTTCAAGCTCTGTCAAGTTCCTTGGGGAGCGTTGATGGACAGCAATCTTCAAGTCATGCCACAAATTTTCGATTGGATTTAGGTCGGGGCTCTGACTGGGCCACTCAAGGACATTTACCTTTTTGTTTTTGTTCCAGTGTAGCTTTGGCTGTGTGCTTTGGGTCGTTGTCATGCTGTAAGGTGAACTTCCGTCCCAGTTTCAGCTTTCTTGCAGAGGGCAGCAGGTTTTCCTCAAGGACTCTGTACTTTGCTCCATTCATTTTCCCTTCTATCCTGACAAGTGCCCCAGTCCCTGCCGATAAGAAACATCCCCATAACATGATGCTGCCACCACCATGCTTCACAGTAGGGATGGTGTTCTTTGGGTGATGCACTGTGTTGGGTTTGCGCCAAACATAACGCTTTGCATTTAGTCCAAAAAGTTCCATTTTAGTTTTGTCAGACCACAAAACTTTTTGCCACATGGCTACAGAATCTCCTGAGTGTTATTTTGCATACTTCAAATGGGATTCAAGGTGGGCTTTTCCACCCTACCATACAGGCCAGATTTGTGGAGTGCTTGGGATATTGTTGTCACATGCACACTTTGACCAGTCTTGGCCATAAAAGCCTGTAGCTCTTGCAAAGCTGCCATCGGCCTCTTGGTAGCGTCTCTGATCAGTCTCCTTCTTGCTCGGTCATCCAGTTTGGAGGGACGGCCTGATCTAGGCAGGGTCTTGGTGGTGCCATACACCTTCCACTTCTTAATAATCGTCTTGACTGTGCTCCAAGGGATATTCAAGGCCTTTGATATTTTTTTATATCCATCCCCTGATCTATGCCTTTCAACAACTTTGTCCCAGAGTTCTTTTGAAAGCGCCTTGGTGCTCATGGTTGAGTCTTTGCTTTGAAATGCACTGCCCAGCAGAGGGAACCTACAGGAACTGCTGAATTTATCCTGAAATCATGGGAATCACTACAAGTTAACACAGGTGGAGGCCACTTAACTTGGTGTGTGATTTTGAAGGCGATTGGTTACACATGAGCTAATTTAGGATTGCTATTATAAGGGGGGTGGACACTTATCCAACCAAGCTATTTCAGTTTTTATTTAATTAATTATCTACAAATTTCTAGAATATTTTTTTCACTTGGAAGTTGTAGGGTAGGATGTGTAGATAAATGAAAAAAAAACTATTTTAATGCATTTAATTCCAGGCTATAAGGCAACAAAAGGTGAACATTTTGAAAGGGGGTGTAGACTTTCTATAGGCACTGTAATTGAACACAGTTCAGTAGTTACTAATGTGCACATTCCTGTTGCTTCATGTTTGTTTACCCAGGCGCATGTCTTGGGATGAATAAATAAATAACAAGCAATATAGTGCTGATGTAACAGAAGCAGTCGGAACACACGTGACTGTTATATGCATTTTTTTTTAAATAGAATCAATCTTTTTAGCGCAGACTGACAGCTAAATGAGTGATTGATTAATGAGAAGTGGATAAGTGGGTGCTGACTATAATTGACAAAACTTTTATGTAGGAATGAAATCAATATAGCACAGTATGTTAGAACATGAGCAAAGTCATTAAGGCTCTAACAGTGTTTTACTGTTTATGCTCCTTAATACAACACCTACTCCTTCATTAGGATCCTATCATTATTACTGCACTGCACATCTGCAGTTTTTCACACAACCGGCAGTTTTTTTCCTCAGTGAAACTCAAGGTGCAGCGTAATTCCCTGGTTTTGGAATATATAATAGCAGTTGTCTAAAATGCTGTTACTATACTACTCAGCTGCTAGGGATCAAGATTTTCAACTTGGACAAGGGCTTCCTGGTGCCCCTGCCCAGTGGCAATTCTTATGTGTAAGTCTAGGTTTAAGGTTTTTCATCAATCCCAAGGTTTTTCAGCAGGGGTCTCACCGATGTGAATCCTTAGGGGTTGACATATCTGATAGATGATTTAAAAAATGACAAAACAACACCTAGTTACCCATTACAATGTTTTTTGCTTTGGTATTTAAATGTAATTCTAGGAGCAAGGTTAAAAGTGCCTACATTCTCATGATATATTGTCTCCATACACAGTAATTACCGTAATAAATGTAACTCTCATTTTGTTTTTTTAAAGTTAAACAACTGAATGACACCTTTTCCCAGTTACATGACCCCAATGCATACGTATTGTTATAACTAAGTTTACTGTATGCCTGTGATTGAACCACAGCCTTTGTAAAATATTCTGTTTTAAAATATCTTAAGGAATATCTTATTTAATAATGAAAGTGCATGGTTTTGATGTCTCAATATTAAATCAAAGTCTTGATTATTTCACTACAAGCTGGTGTCATTCCATTTCTCAGCAGAAAAGTGCCATTGATTTATGGACTTCCAGTACAGAATGAATGGACTGATAGAATTAAAGAAATTGATTTCTCCAAGTACAGCACACCTCCAACATAGCATATTGCCAAGTATTCAAGATATCCAGAAGCCTAAAATAGGGATAATGCATATTACAATAAGAATCCCTGTGGGACAATTACAATAACTGGACTTGTGTTTTGTGATTTGAATCTATACATTTAAAACATGTAACCATTTCTAGGCTAATATATTGTATAACTTTCAATAATATTCTTTTGATTCCGTGTCCATAATTGAGTTCTCACTGTGTGTGCTTTGGATTTAAAATCAACACATTTTGTTTGCACTTATTTGCACATCAAAAAATTATTCACTGACATCAAGCCATATTTTGAGTAGCCATCAAAAACAGTAAAAGCTGGGAAACACAGTGTGTCTTTTTTTTTTCTCTCAGTCCTTTCACCCAGTCACATTAATCTTACACCATGCTATTACAAGATGGAAACTACAACAAAGACAAATACATGCAGTAAATGCTAAAGCCAGGGATGAACCCTGGGGTTAAAGATAAATGGTGCGGCATCTGTTTTTCTACAGATGGTTTGCAGTTAAAATGAATAACTGTTTCAGACCGTGCACAAGGTTTTGTCATTTTATATTACCTTTGAAATTACTTTCCAAGAGTGTATTGGCACCAAAGCTAATGGCTTGTCTTTCAATCATACACAAAGATGCTGGTTCAGATTACTAAGGGCTGCTGTGTCCATCAATTTTTCTACACCAACTGGATGAAACAATGGGAAAAAAAATATAGAGAATGCATGTTATTAAAAAAAATGCTGAGGCAAAAAGCTCAAAGTCTTGCAATAGGAAAACTATAGCCATGTTGGATGAGGTCCATAGGTGGCTTAGTCAATAGGCTTAGCATCCTTTGGACCAGAATGTCATAGTTGCAAAGCCATTCTGGAAAGCATTTGGAGATGATCCAATGGGAACTATTGTTTGGTGAGATAATATTTAAGTTATGAGTGGTAGATGTTGTAGACTCACTCACAAGTTAACAAAGGTGTGGAAATTTCAGCTCTGAGGGGGTAATTCAAATGGTTTTGTTGTAGAATCACAATCGTGGGTCATCAAGTAAGTCTTTAAAACTTTGATGAATATTATTTCTGCAGGGTACCTTTTTTAATATTAAAAGACTATTTAAAATTGATTTTTTTCCCTCAGAAAAATAGTCAGTAAGCTTCATATAACAGAAGAATAGAATAACCTAATAACTAAATAAATAAAGCAAAGCAATACATTAGCGTGGACAGGATGGCTTGGTGATGACATCAGACCAGGAAGACACAGGCACAACTACTGCGGGGGTGAGTGGCAACTGTACTTATATAACAAAAAGGGCTTGATGGCCAAACAAACAAACAGTTTAAACAAAACAAACACTGAACAAAACAAAAGGCATGCTGGCCAAAACAAATAATACACAGAGACAAACAAACAAGTATCGTGCTGGTTTTGTCCCAGCACACGTAGCAATTGTTTTTAAAGTTTTATCTTACTGTCACTTTCTCTCTGCTCTCTCATTCCTACTCTCCACTCTCATCAACCTTCTATGAACGGCTGCTTTGCTTTTATATACATGGCCATCTCCCAGTTGGTAAATACTTAATTTGGGAGATGGCCACGTTACACACGTGTTTTAGCTGGATGGGGGATTTTAACCCCATCCATGCTGTAAAACAATAATAAAACACATCGTGTTTTTAGACACTAAACAATATATTAAAATCATAATAATACAACAAAACAACAAATAAACACAAGGGCGGGGTTTACCCCGTCACAATCAGTTTACAATTTCCTTCAAGACACAAAGGGATGTATTTTCAAAGCATTTACTTAAAGAGTAAGTAGGTTTTAATGTCATTTTAATATATGTATTTTTTTTTTTTACATTTTCCTCACTGTTTTACGACGTTTCCAATGGTTCTATGCTTTGCTGCTACAACATTGAATTATTATAATTTTTCTCTAAATCTTCCTTTACCTGGCTTGGAGCTTGCTTTGAGCTTCTAGTTGTTGAAAGATCATAATAACATATGACTGAATAGAATCAGCACCTGCAGTTCAGTACAGGTGCTTAGGCTCTCTAGTGCAGCTCAAAGCAAGCTCCGAGTCAGGTAAATGATTGCAAGCATCATACAATGGTAAAGGGAATGAAATCCATTAAAAACGCAATTGAAGCTACTTGGATTGGAATACATGCTTAGAAAAAATGCCATACAGTTTATTTTCTATTTCTTTCAACATTATGAGATAAATATCATTCAGAACATGTCAATGAAAAGGTTAAAAGTAATTTAAAAAAAAGTATTATTTTTAACAGGGCAAGAACGCACAATATTGAACAACATCTTGCACCTTTATTATAAAAGACAGCCTTTGTTTGCTGTGATGAAGTCTATACAAATACAGCACACCAGAATAGTGTTTTTAATGAAGATAATGGATTTGTTTAATACTAAAGTGCTTCTCTATATTTTAGTAACATAAATAAACACAAGCTATTTCTTCCCTAAATTGAGTCTTTTCTGCCGATGTAATCTACACTAATGCACTGTTTTCAGTATAAGCTTCAAATGTTCTGTTGTCTCTCTTTCCCTAATGGCACATGTGGTGCATGTAGCACAAGGTGCTACTGAACAATCGTTGTTTTGTAGATATGTAACCTTCAGCATCTCATTAACCCTTTGCGGTCCTATGTCGGACCTGGTCCAAAATTGCAATTTTCCCTTTCCGGTCCAATGTCGGATCCTGTCCGACATCATCAAAAAGAGGTAAAAAATAGGTCTCTAGTCGTTTTTTCTCCGGAAAAAGCAGAGAAAACCATTCAATGGCCGAGTGAGACTGTAGGAGCCGAGAGAAGCCGAAACCAAAAAAAAAGAGGCGAATCTCATGAATACAGATAGCCCCGGCACCACATAGATAACACAGACATAAACAAACAAGATAGCTGCTTCTGCGCTCAAAGAATATCACAGACATTTGCAGAGGTTTTTTTAGATGTTAGAGTAATAAAATAATGACTTGGATAGCATAATTGAGGAGTTTGGTGATAAAACGAGTGATCAGGAGATGATTTATCGGTATGCACTACTATGAAGAGGTATGTGAAAAATACAGCGAACAAGGGGTGAGGCGGAGCTGAAGATGCAGTACTGAGTGTCCTGTTGATATGCAGTGCCTTTTAAACCTGTTTTACTGTGAAAAAAATACTTTTAAACAGCACGTCTAAAACTGTGCGTGTGAAAATAAATTGGACCTGACGCGCCTGAGACGCGCTGAATAAATGGACCGCTAAGGGTTAATAGTTATCATCTTGCTATTCCTCAGCCCATGCTATTAATGAATATCAAACTGTCTATTACTTATAAAAACTTTTAAAATACATTCCTTCAAAAACTCCAGAAGTAGATAGATACCAATAGATTTTTTTTATAATGGCAAAATGTAAACAAATAAAATATATATATTTTTCAACAATTACTTTTCAATATATTTTATATATATATATATATATATATATATATATATATATATATATATATATATATATATATATAGAGAGAGAGAGAGAGAGAGAGAGAGAGAGAGATATTCAACATTATAATAAAACAGCAAATTATTACATGACATGCATAAAATGAAAAATAACATGCAAAAACTAATGTCATACTTTGACAAAATTAATTGTGCACCCTTACATTAGTATTTTGTGTGCCCACCCTTTGCTTCCTTTACAGCTTGCAGTCTTTTTTGTATTTTGAAACCATTTCCTGGAATTTTTGCCCATTCTTCAACACATACAGCTTTGAGTTCTGCAATCGACTTTGGTTTCCTTTTTGCAATAGCAGCCTTCAATCCACAACATCTCAATGGGATTCAAGTCTGGGGACTGAGATGGCCAATCCATAAATGTAATCTTCCTTTTTTTCATTAATTCCTTTGTAGACTTTGCAGAATGCTTAGGGTCATTATCCTGCTGGAATACAAACTTTCGTCCAATAAGCCTTCTAGCACTATATAACAAATGAGAGTGCAAAATGTACTGATATTTTGCAGCATTCACTGATCCTTCTACAATACAAAGGTCACCAGTGCCTGAGGAATAAAAACAGGCCCATACCATCAAATCTCCACCATGTTCAACACTGGGCACAATGAACTTTTCTTTAAATTCTTATCCTCTCTTCCCCCCAAACATATTGTTGCTTTCTTGGTGGAAAATGTGTGGTTACAAGCCCTGTACCACACTGTCTCCTTAAGGTTAAGGTATCGTTGAATGTTTGCTCGTAAATGTCTTGATCATGTTAATAATAGACCACACAGTGCTTTTCAATAAACAAAATCTTTCTGCTATTTTTCTGGTAGTTTCTCCTTTTCATTTAGTTGTATCACTGCCACTTTAAGATCGTTGCTGTACTCTTTAGTTTTAACCATTTTTGCTGCTTTTTTTAATCACACATTTTCAATTTATTTTTCAGGACTTGATGATTGTGTATTTATTTATTCTATAATTCTCATCAGGTGTAGGTTTTGAATCATGATAATGGTCAATAATTAGCAATAAATGGGTTTCATTGATTGCCCAAATACTGTTGTCAAAGTATGGAATTCGTTTTTGCATGTTATTTTTCATTTTATGCATGTTATGTAATAATGTGTTGTTTTATTATAAAGCTAAATCTCTAATTTATATCTTCCAATAAAACAACTGGAAATCACAGAAATCACTTTCTTTGTGCTTTTTCTTTTTTTTTTTTTTTTAACTGCCCAAATACTTTTGTCTGCGACTGGGTGTATAGATATGCTTGCCACAGCCTGCAGAACAGTATGTAGACACTCTGCAATAGGGGACAATATAAATATATATTGTTTCTGTGCAATATTATCTTCCTAAACCACGGCTCCAAGCCCTAACCCTAACAGGGCCTTATGAAATCCGTGCTAATGAGAACACAGACGGTTTCACAGAATCAAAAGAATAATGAGGAATCCTGTGCTGTACGAATAATAATAATAATAATAATAATAATAATAATAATAATAATAATAATAATAATAATAAACAGGAAAAAAAATAACGGAAAAAATAAATTTGTCAGTAGAGCATTAACCTTGAAATTACATATTTGAAAGGAAAATGTGAAACTTTTGAAACGTACATTTTGTACAGTAAAGGGCAGGCAGTCACAGCTACCGTGCTGCGGGGCGGGCATTAACGACGTTGCTAAGAAACGCACAGACACAGCGTAGAGCCGGGTTATTTTCACTACACTGCATGCGAAGTTACCTCACTAGTAACCGCCTTTCAGAATGTCAAAAAGGCTTTTTACAATGGGAAAATCATCAACTAAAAACCTTAGAAATGAAACAAGCACACCAAAGTTGCCTAATGATTTCTATGAATTGGGTGGTATGATGTTCTGCAAATGCTTTCAACATTCAAATGACTGGACCTGAAAAGATATAATGTAAAAAAAATCCATCAAGTATGAAGAGAATCAGCGAGGCTCCCAAGCACTACAAACCACGGTCACAGCCAATATGAAATCTGTACGTTTTGTTGAAATTGTTGGTATCTTTTCTGTCAAATCATAATTTTTGCACTGCAATCCAATTCTAAATAAAGATTTTGCACATAATTATTAGGCTACATAATTATTATCACTGTATTAAACAATTTGGATTTACAACAAAGAAACACAGAATTACATTTTTAATTACAAAAAAATAAAACGGATTTCACAGGGCCCTACTAACTGGTGTATGCTACTGTTGAAAGCCTTTTAACTTTACAGTTGGTAGAAGCTCTAGCATCCTTGCAACGCCACTATCAAAATCCAACCAGTATTTTGCTTGTTTTTTCCACTCACCATCTCTCTGTACTTATCATAGGCTTTCTATAAAACCGAAACAACTCTTTTTTTCCCCTGAACACTTCTACAAGCAGTAATAAATTAAATCCAAGACATTCTTGCACTTTCAATTTCCCCACGGAGAACCTCTCACTTCATCTCCTTGATAAGCTTTTCATAAATCAATCTTGCAAGAATAGAAATTTAATTTCTACTTTTTTCTGAAAAGAAAGTTACACTTTCCATTCCACTGCACTGGACCTGTCTAATGTTAGCTTGCGAGGTTCGGGGGGCGTGAAGCTGGGGGGGCTGCTAATCTCTAATCTTTCAATTTTCTAATCTCCAGTTAATTAGTTCTATTTACTATTTAAGACCTGATCACCTGCACCTTTTCTGTCTAGTGTTTCGTTTTTTAATAGAAAAAATACATCTAGAATATCTGACTGCAAAGGGAACACTTTTAAAAAGCTGGTAAAAAAAAATATATGTTTTCCATTATTTAAAGTGCATTTAATTAAATGTTTCTGTTTTCTTCCATTTTAGCAGATATTTCGCCCTCCTCAGCTGTATTCTCCCCATTCATTTCGTATAGGTGCAGCTACCTCCGCTGCAAGAGCCAGCATCAATCACAGTCTGATCAAGACCATGGGCCGCTGGTCCTCTTCCGCAGTAGACTATTACGTCCATTCATCTCCCTTCGATATAGCAGCAGCCCATTTTAAAATTGCTAGCATGCCCGGAGTGGGGGCTACCTGTTCGGCGGGGCCACCTGAGGTTTTCCCCTAAATTCGCTTCGAGGGGTTTTTTCCTCTCCACTGAGCGGCAGGTATACACATAGTTAGGTATACACAGTCACATCCCATTAACAAATTTACTAATCCCCCTTTGTTCGTCCTTCTGGTCTTTTGTTTGTTTGTTTATGTTATGCGTTGGCATGTTCTGTCTTGTTTGTCTCACGGTGTGGGAATTTTCGTAGGTGCCGGGGGTCCATCCTTTGGGGGGCAAGTGAGGCTCACTTCCCCGACCTCAGGGCTAGGCAGCCGCCTCCCTTACCTTCAGGGGTTCTCACCGCGTGAGTCAGAGCGGACCCCCGGCCAAACTCTGTCCTGTCGCAGCTCCTGCGCTCATCTCACTCGAGGCTCTCTTCTATTCTGCCTCTCTTCAGGACGTGGTCACTCGTGCCGAGTCCTATACTAACCTCAATGCTCTGTCCTTATTTTCAGGTCCCAGGCAGCGTGATGTCTCGGCCAATCAGGGGTTTTACGAGCGCCCCTTACATAAGCCTCAAATGCTGGGTACCTCTCTCATCTCCTCCCGAGGGGTGGCTTTTCAAGTCTAACCCTCATATGTGTTTTCAGGTTGCCGGGTCCTCCGCCCCTGGGATGTCGACAGCGTCGGCCCCAGTCGACGACCTCTTTTCTATCCCGTTTCCGGTTGCCGGGTCCTCCGCCCCTGGGATGTCGACAGCGTCGGCCTCAGTCGGTGACCTCTTTTCTATCCTTTCCGGTTGCCGGGTCCTCCGCCCCTGGGATGTCGACAGCGTCGGCCCCAGTCGGTGACCACATTCTGTCCTACTAACTGCTCCTTGCTGCTTCTTCTGCCTTATCTTTCCCCCCCAGCTCACGCCCAGTGAATTTGTATTTGAGATACCTTGTTGGTCTCTGTATTTGAGCTACCTTGTTGGTCTTTTTGCAGAACTGCTGTCTTTACTTCTTTCATTAGCACTGGTTTCATTACTTTGGGAGCAGTTTACTATCATTTCAATGGTAATGAATCTTTCTGTATAAAAAGGCCACTTTAAGGGGGCATGTTTGTTGCCTCCTCATTAGCATATTTACCACTAGTTATTCCCAATGTTATACCTATTTACAGTCGAGACCATAGTGCTCCATTTTGTTCAGTTTCTGTTACCCACCCAAACATCATCCTTGAACACTCTCACAGCTGTTCCAGTAATATTCTTCCTTGCTTCATTTAACAAACGCATTATCTTTAAGGTTTGTTCTTGAAAGGAATTCAGCTTTTTATTTAACCATGAATTGTCATTTTGCCAACAAAACTTCATCCATCTTAAATCATTGTTGCTGCTGAGAAGACAGATAGTTCAATTAAGGGATACTTTATAACACTATATACATTTTGTAATGATTTAATTTTTACCTGTTTAATATGCTATGTGTGTTTTCTATCATTCTCAAATCAGAGAGAAAATTAGCTGGATAGCTGAATTTCTGAATTAAGGTTGTTTTAGATATGACCTCAATGGTTGTGCACCTGTTCTGTCCCACTGCTACTTTGGCAGTTGTAAGTTAGAACATGGTAAATCTCTATACAAAATCAGTTTTGATTGTTAACAAACTCCAAATTTAAAAACAAAAACACCCCAGTTATAGGTATGGGACTATCCTTCTCTTTTTGACTGATTTAAGTATTGGTTTATCTTTTCCCCAAATTATTTTTATATATTCATTATTTAGTTTGTTCTTGCTGTTTATTTGAGTACATGCTACATTAAGGAAATTCTTATTTGAAATAAATTACATGTTATATTTATTTTTTTCCACAGGAGGGCTGCAACTAGCAAACATTATGAATCACATTAGCTGGAGCACGACTAAAATAGTACTGTAGATGGTAAATAGATATCTTTGCAAATAATTGGTAATTGTGAGTTTAGTTTAGCTGAATGTGTTCACTTGTTATTCCCTTTGAAGAAACAGACTATTTTCTCTAGAGATGTGTTGGAACACATTTCAGATTAAAGATGCGGTATCTAAAACACATAGTTTACACCAGAGGTTTTCAAACTGCGGGGCGGTGACAAGGTTATCAGGGGGGTGCATCGTACCAAAGCTTCACTGAACAATAATCCGACGCACGTCATCGGCCCTTAGCGCCCAAACCGACGTGTGAACAGAAACGTGGACGTGACCTTCGACTCAGATGTTCTCTGTTCTAGCTAGCGATCAGCTGTGTTAACGTTTGCATGTTATACCGGAGAAGAAATATGTATTGTACAAAACATAAAGTAATAACAACTATATACTAAACAATAAGCAAACCTGCAACTCTCCCCTACAACAAGAGCGATCTTCACTTCGGTGCTTGGAAACCAGACTCTCTGTTGCCATACCCGGCACGCCCTGCTCAGCCCTCGGCTTGTCTCCAGCATTTAGTACCTTGGTAACATCTGTTGCTATGGTTCTTGCGAGTCAGGTGAGGTGACTGACTTGACAGCGGGAACGGATGTTGCCCGTTGATATTCAGTCCTCCTGCTGGTAAATGTTGTGATGGAATATTTGAATTTGACATTGTAAATTGGGGAAAAAAGGTAAAATTGAATTTACTTTTTTTTTTTTTTTAATGTGACTTGCTGTTCCTGGTTTGCCAAAATGCGCAAACAATTTTGCAAAAATTGCAATTTGAAACTATAAACTTAAAACACCCGTTAGTGATATACTTCCCCCGCAACAGCTGTAAAAATCTAGTTTTCAAATACGCAGGAACTATTAAATAAAACACCTGAATTCCAAATATGAAGTAAAATACGAATGTGAAAATGTAAATGTAAAAAAAATAAATCGGTTTATATTTATAAACAATAAAATAAGTCAGAAAATAAAATAATATAGTTTACAACAATTACAAAAAATTGAAACTTCAAATGCAGTCTTACAGAATAGTTTCAAATTGAAAACTAAACGCGTTGATAAGAAATTTGACTTATTGGGGGCTCCCGAGTGGCGCATCCAGTAAAGGCTTTCCGTGTGGAGTGCAGGACGTGCCCTATACTCTGGACGTCGCGAGTTCGAGTCCACGCTATTCCTTTGCCGACCGAGGACGGGAGCTTACAGGGGGTGGCACTCAATAGGCCGAGCGCCGCCCAGGGGGAGGGAAAGGCTTAGGTCGGCCAGGGTGTCCTCAGCTCACCGCGCACCAGCGACCCCTGTAGTCTGGCCTTAAATTAGAGAAGTTTACATTGAAAACATGAGGTTTTTACGTTTTCAAAACTTTTGGGCGCCACTGATGTGTCAAGGGTATTATCTTCTCGGTTTGCCATCTGCTGCATCCCTGAGCTACAGAAAACAAAAACTACATGAAAAACATGTAATATCAAACTTGCCATTTAAAGCTTCACAAAAGCTGAAAAATGTCACAACAGAAATAAGTATCCACTGGCTGGTCTTCAATTAAGTAGTTAACTTCTCTGAGATTTGAGACTTGTGTATTGCATATTGCATCTGGTATCTGGCAAGTAGAGTTTCCTGTAAATAATTGTGATTAAAACATTCCAGTTGAGTGGCATGAAAGCAAAAATGCTGCTGCAACAACATTAATGATCCAAGTGGAGCCGTCTTTCTGCCTGTCCCTAAATTAACCTTTTGTTTTTTGCATTGCAGACAGATTCCAACTTTATATTTTGTCTAACGTTCAACTCCTTTGCTTACATGTTGAGCATAACAGATGATACAAATACAATGTAAATAATTTACATTGGAAAAATTACAAAACAACAACTTTCTGGACACCTTTTCCTAAACACAAACCAGGCACACACATCATTACATCCATTGCACTACTAGGGCAGATGCTGGAGGACTAAAGGTCACTTTTGTTTTCAGAAAAGGGACAATCTGTGCTTCAATGTGACATTTGGCTGCACTGAAATGAAAACACAAATCAGGACAGTTTCACTGAACTCTTCTTATCTCAATCAATGGCCTTAAAGATAGATCAATACGGGGTCCCCGAGTGGCTCATCCAGTTAAAGCTCTACTGCGGGGAGCGCAGGATGAGTCACACAGCTTGGACGGTGCCAGTTTGCATCCGGGCTGTGCAAAGAGGCCGAACTTTGCTGGGGAATCCAAAGAGGGCGTCATATTGGCTCTGACGCTCCCAGGGTGGGGATGGGAAACCAGCAGGGATTGCTTCTCCTCATCGCGCAACAGCGAACCCTACTGGCCAGACACTGAGCACATTCAGAGTGGATAAGAGGCAGGGCTGATCTCTTTTCTCCAGGATTGGTAGCCCGCCCACCTCTTTTTTGAAGGACAATTTCAAAGAGGAATAAAAATATAAGCAAGAAACGACTCACAACATTTGAACTACTCTTTCTTGCAACTAAAATATTTATGAGTTTCCTACTGCTACAATTATAATTTATTCCTCAACATGCCTTTGCCTTTCCAATTCATTCAAAAGGACCCACTAGGGTCATGTATAAAAATGCTGGACAGGCCTGGTTGCCTATAATTATGGCTAGCATGGCTGCAAGAGGAGACCTCAGTGACTTTGAAAGAGGGGTGATTGTTGGGTCGCGTTTGGCAGGCGCTTCAGTGACCAAGACAGCTCAACCTGCTGATGTTTCAAGAGCAACAGTGTCTAAGGTGATGTTGGCGTGGAACTCCGAGGGAAAGACATCATCAGCAAAGGGCAACAGTGGGCGGAAGCACATACTCCAGGATCATGATATCCGTGCATTAATTCGAAGTGTAAGGCAAAACAGGCAAGCAACTGCAGATCAATTGACTGCAAATTTCAACCTGGGGTGCGAGCAGCCAGTTTCATCAGAAACAGTCCGCTGAGACCTCCACAGAGTAGGATATCATAGTGGCCCAACGGCCTATTAAGTGACTTTACATTGGTGTTTCCATTTTTTTGTCCACTACCTGTATATACAACTGCCTCCACTATATATAAAAATGTTCTTGTGTTGTCTTGTTTGATGTATGTTTTGTTTAGATTTGGTTACAGAGCTCTGCTTTTAACCAAGTGGAGTTGCACACAATGTCAGGATAGCAAAAAGGAAGTCCTACAGCAGCGATATTAACAGTTCAGTTCAGAGTAGGGCAAGCTGTAGAAGTACAGAAATCGGAGCTTGAGGCCAAGTTTACTGCACTTGCCCTAGGGATGACATGTTCATGGCACAGATTACTAATTGAAGATAAAAAGTGTTTTTTTCTGGAAGGAAACTCAGTATCTTCCAGCCAAATAAAACAGAACGCATGCTATTGGCGGCTATGCCATAGGCTCAGAAAAGCAAGACCATTGGGATAAACATCTGTGTATTGACATTGAAACTGTTATATATAAATATATATATATGTGTGGAGTAGTGGTTAGGGCTCTGGACTCTTGACTGGAGGGTCGTGGGTTCAATCCCAGGTGAGGGACACTGCTGCTGTACCCTTGAGTAAGGTACTTTACCTAGATTGCTCCAGTAAAAACCCAACTGTATAAATGGATAATTGTATGTAAAAATAATGTGGTATCTTGTAACAATTGTAAGTCACTCTGGTTAAGGGCATCTGCTAAGAAATAAATAATAAATAATAATTATAAATGATATAATTATATATATATATATATATATATATATATATATATATATATATATATATATATATATATATTAGTGCTTGGAAATTCTGGCCTGTGATTGGTTAAAGCCTCATCATAGGCGCAAACACAGATTTAACTATTGCTTTCACATCCTTACACCACCGGGCAATAGTCTCCGTCTGTGTCATGTGATTGGTTCACATCAATGTTAGTCCCGCCCCTTTTCAAAGGAACGCCCTCCAAAAACTGCTGAACGGGCGATTTTGTGACCGAACAGAAAATTAATTCCAAAACATACTACAAAAGAAAGAAAAAAACTTGCGGTAGGAACTTCAAAAACATTTTCTGTTATTTATTTATGTTATTTTGTTATTTACTTATGCTGTATCAGCTATAGTTAAACAAAATACTGTAAGGCCAAAAATATTTGGCGAATCACACCCATGAAACCTGTTTTTCTCCAGAAATGTTGGCGCCCTGTTGCACTGGTAGTGTAAAGTACTTCATTATATTTACAGCACTAAGATAATGTTACATTTTTTTTATACGCGAAACACGCATAATAAAAGACTTGCAAATATATATGGCTTTAAAGTATATAAAATCATATTTACTATCCAACCTTGCCTCTCATTATTTTGAGTCACTGACTCATATATTAAATATGTACTACAGACTCAGTGGCTTCGGGCATTATAGCCCCATCGGTAACAACAGTCTTCCCTCAGGTCAATAATTTTCCACTATAGCTCTCCTCTCCAGTCCATATGTACTATATAATACAGTCTCACTTCATTATAACATTATAATATTATTATTATTATTTATTTATTTCTTAGCAGACGCCCTTATCCAGGGCGACTTACAATTGTTACAAGACATCACATTATTTTTACATACAATTACCCATTTATACAGTTGTTTTTTTTTTTTTTACTGGAGCAATCTAGGTAAAAGTACCTTGCTCAAGGGTACAGCAGCAGTGTCCCCCAGCTGGGATTGAACCCACAACCCTCCGGTCAAGAGTCCAGAGCCCCAACCAGTACTCCACACTGCTGCCCACTTCACATTGATCCACATTTAAATTAAGAAATTAAAAAAATATAAAGCACACTTACATGCTGAATACAGTAATTACGTGCCCTTTCTCTTGAAAAACATATCCAGCGTAGATTGCTTTTTTGAAATCCCACTAACATAGACCAAAAGTATCTGTTGTAACTTAAGATAGTAGCAAGGACTATGAAAGTGGCTGTAACAGGGGTGGGCCTGTCACTGGCTTCTCGGCGCATCCGTGTCACTGCAGGATTTGCTCGGACACTCTGTGGGAGAAGCGTTGCCAGGCACCAGATTGAGAGGGAGCCTCGGTCAGGGGTTTGGTTGACTGGGAGTCCCTGATTGGCTGGAGGGGCGTATCCCAGAGAGCGGTTGACCAGTTAAAAAGAGGCTGCGCTACACACCCGGGTTCTTCCAGGTCCAGCCGAATGGTGGATTGGCTGCTTGATAGACAGAAAGTGAGAGAAGGAAGCAACCAGCTGAAAAGCAATAAAAATAAATACTGGCACTCAGGAGAGCGTACCTACAAATGCAAGTAAACCCAGTTACTCTGATAATCTACACATCCGGGACACCCAGTAAAATTCACCGTTGCTGTAGCAACAGGGCTGGTTTATGGGATGGACCCACAATCCCCAATCAGTATAGAGAGGTGTGTAGCGAATATACTCTGTCAGCGGGAACTCCTTTTAGAGATTTGTAGTATTAATCAAATCCAAAAAAGGGGGGGGGGGGGGACGCCACAGAAATGCTTTAAGGATGGAAAGCTTGTCTTTTCAGAGGTGGGTGTGCTTTAAAACTAAATGCAATGTAAAGATCTGTAATGTACCGCAATACGTATGTGTCAGTATCCAAGGTCACATATAGGGCAATGACATGTTAGTGCTTATTCCAATAACTGGAAAATGTACTCCATGCAATTTGTGCTCCATGCAATTTATAATTTTTCAGGTTAGGGACCGCATAATAGAATAAGCGTGGATCTCAGACACATTAAGCAGGTAGTACTTTAATCCAAACTCAACCTTCATCTTGCAATCAATGCAGATCATGGAGGGATTTACTGAGCAGTGTTTACAGATCTGTGTAAAACACATGCACAAAGGTTTTTTTTTTCTGTGGTTCTTCTTTTTTTACCCCTGATGGGCCCTTGGTGGTGAATTCCACTTGAACTTTTACAATTACATTTTCACAGCCTTGGCTTAACTGACGCAATCTAGTATGTATTTTTTGCAAGGAGAAGAGGGAAAACAGTCATTACCTTTCTGATTTTTTTTTTTTTTTTTTTAGATTTGGAGCTACAGAAATTGCAATAAAATGATTGGTCCTCAAAAACCTTGGTTACTGTGCTTGGAAGGTATATAGAGACTGAATGAATTTCTCAGACAATACAGAAAAACAGTAGTGAAACAGAATCATAATCTTAAATTAATCTGTGTATTCTAGTGGACAGCATGAGCTGAACAAAATCCCTTGACTATTCTCTGTTTAATAAGCCAATGCTAACAACTTTACTAACAACTTTGTATCACTTATCGTGCACCAGGGCCCAGTAAATCCCAGCACCGGCCCAGCTTGGTTCCCAAGAAACCTTTAAGTATAGTATTTAATTTATGTGAGCCAGTATTGCACTTAATCAATTCAATCAGGTATATTCAATTGTACTGTGTGAAATGAATACAGGCTTATACTGAAGATACCCTTGGGTAGTCATACTAGAAGATGACATAAAGCACCTTATTTTTCCAATATTTATTATTAATGGGAAAAAGGGCAGCAACTAATATATTTTTCTTAATCCAGTTTGCAAAGCAAATAGATAGCTTAATAACAACTGCAGAAGATAGACAGATATACAGGCAGGCAGACAGAATTTGGTTATGTATAGCACCATAGCATCTATAATATAGTCGAATACAAGGGGGGAAAAAAAAATTGGTGGCAGAAAAATATTTGTTAGCCTTTTAATACCACTTAAAGGAATATCCAAATGCTGTAGTTTAGCCTACAATTCTACATGCTTTTCACTGATGACGGTATTATAGGCAAACTTATGTATACTGTACACTTAATAAATATGGTGAAAATCTCATACTTCAAGATAAAGTCATTCCAAACACATTTCTTTCTTTTATCAAAATAAATAATCTAGTGCTCTCGTGATTTATGTCACCAGAAACCCTTGATAGAATTACAGCCTTATTGTGCACAGTTGGGTGTACATTATTCTTCAGATTATTACAGACCTCTGTGGGGTGTTCGATGGCCAAAGTACTGTTAAATGCCCATTGAAATCACTGAATCTGAGATAGAAGGCATCGACGCTGTCGTGGCATTGACACAAAAGTGTTCATTTTTCTTGTACGATACCCACGATCAAACATGACCAACAGAATCACAGAACATAGCTGTATATTGGGTAAAAAAGCCAACATCTGGAAGCTTTGTGTCTTAATAATCTGTAGAGCAAAATGACTCCAGCCATCTTAGTTCACAGGCCAGTGAAGGGTGTCATTAGATTTTGCCTGTGGGGTTTCCATTAGACTGCAAATGTGTAGTTGCAAGCTGAAGTAGTTTATGATATAAGTATTATCAGTTCCAATACCGGCAGCGGTGGAAAAATTAAAAATAATACAAGGTCCCCTCACAGGGATGATTAATAATGAATACATTCAATTTCTATTCTATTTTGGTTAACCACAAACAACAAGAGTAAGTTCCTTCAAGACAAGTTGAAGATACATATATAAACTAAAAAAAAACTGTTTTATGGGCTTTCTTGTATTTATTAAACAGAACTATTATTATCAATGTGTTTAAACAAGCTTTACATTAGTTTAGTTAACATGTTACTTCCAAAATAAATGAATATTGAAGTATATTCTTCTGGCTACAGATTGGGAGGATCATTGGAAATGATGAGTCATAGCAGGGCTGAGTAAAGCAAGTGGAACAGAAAATACCCTTAAGGGGCCTTAAAGACCAGCATTCATCTTACACAGACCTACATCATACCTTATAACTGTAATTTTAGTAACTGAACTAAATACCAGCCATTTTCCTCAGACACATAATTTAGTTATCAAGCTTAAATGCCTGGTTTCCGTCTTGGATTGTATTTCTTTTTACATTATTGTGGTTAGTTTTATTCAGCAGATAATATACATCCTAGTATCCTTAATCATATTTCCGGTCTGAAGAAAATCAAAAACAGAGGTTAAACCATCAAGACAAACAAAAGAGATTTAGATTTGCCAAAAATATACGTGATACGTGCTGCCCTGTTTAAGGAGTGAGTGTGGATATTTAAATACTATAGAAGAGGACCTTCTTACTATGGGATAAATGTTCCAAGTTGTAAACTGCTTGACCAACCGTAACACATACCTGGGAGTAAGTAACAAGAATACCTAAAACACCTCAGCTGTGCTCATAAGTACTGACACATTGCTATGTTATTCCCCTGAGGATGCAAACCATGTTGAAAGGTGGGTGGAAACATCAAGGTTCCTGGCCCATAGCCCAGACTATCTACAGTTCGGAATCCAATCAAGCATTGGAGAGGTTATTATTATTTATTTATTTATTTCTTAGCAGACACCCTTACCCAGGGCGACTTACAGTTGTATACAAAACAATACCTATCAAGAATTACAGTACAATTAAGAGCAAGATACAAAATACAATGATTGGTGACTGGTGAAAAAGAGTATTGTATTGAGCAGCTGTAACTGATTTCATGTCAAAAGGAGCTGTGATGAATCCACATGTTATATTGAAAGGATGTCAATATATATATATATATATATATATATATATATATATATATATATATATATATATATATATATATTTCAACATTAATTAATTAAAGTAGTATATATGCATTTGTATGTTTTCAATCTATGTATGTTTGTTTGGTAAAAAAAAAAAAAAAAAAATAGCCTAATAAATATGACGGCATATAAAACAACATGAATGTGTTCTCTGTACACATTACATTATGTAAAAATATACATATGTACAATAGGCTAAAACAGTACAGTAGTAAAATGAAATGAATACCTGGCAGGCTTTTTTTTTTTTGTCCATTCTACGTGTAATACAAAACAAACCATGCTGGTGCGTTGTAGGCTTCATATTGTAGTAGGACACGTAGATTTGTATGCTAATTAGAATTTTTCCGACTGGTATCTTTGCTTCTAATTCGTTAGTAAATCGGGCGTGACACTATGGGAAATACCATGCGTAGTCATCTCAATTTTCCTCCTGCAATTCTGGCCAAATTACCGCCGCTTAGTAAATGAGGCCTCAGTGTCTGGAATTAGAACGTTGGTTACACCGCAGTCCTATACAAACAAAACACTATACCAGCCCCCTGACCACAACATCAAATAACAATCATTGTGTTTAAAAAAGCATTTATTTTTGTTGTAAAACCATAATACCTCCAAACATTGCATTGCACTGTAAAGGAGACAACCTCAGCAACCTTAACATGCAATATTTTACCAGGAAACTGTCTACCCACTGCAAAATAAAGATGTTGAAACAGGAAAAAGGCGATACAGTAAAATAACTAATAACGGTTTGGGTTCGGTTTCAGGCATACACAAACACTCAACCTCCATACATTAACTTAAACATTTGTTTAAAAAATGCATCCTAAGAAAAGTTATTGAGTTTTAAAAAATATATTTTAGTCTGTTGCATATGTTAAATTACTCTGGGTGCAACTAATTTAGTCCTAATAAAAAACAAATAATGATGCTAAACTGACTAAAACAGCCAAATGAAAAAGTATTGAAAGAAAATGGCGAACCAATGAGAAACCAGAATACGTGGGCGAAGCTGAAAAACAATCAAACGGTATGCTGCATGGACAAACCCGGTAGTCGTTTGAGGCTTAAAGCACCTGGATTCAAAGGGGTGTTGTAGTCTACTGTTTGGAGTCTTATTGAAAACATCTGATTCTGTGACCAGGTTATTTTACTCTTATTAAGGTAGCTTCATTTACTGTGTATGTAATGAAATTAGTTTTGTTTGTCTGATTACTTTGTTGCTGCATTCTATCTGTGTATTAATTGTATTCAAGTTTAAAGTCCTTATCCATAATCAGTTTTATTACAGTAAAGGGCTATAATAAGCCATCTTACTAAACGATAAGTTGCGTATTTTCCTTTGGGAGGCAGTATGTTGATAAAATAATTTTGAAAACCACTCAGACGTGATTAGCCACTTACAACCGACCGAGGCAACAATAGGTGTACAAGGAAAATAATACATAAAAAAGCTGAATGTCTCTTAATACATTATTTTATTCTTTCTACATTGTGTCTAATTGTATATTACAGAAGTATGATTAAGGCCCTGTGAAAATCGAAGAAATTTTCTTTAAAATTCACGGCATTGTCACGGACAAAGTATCGTATTTCACAGAATGTGCACGGAAATATAAAATAAATGTACAGATTTTCTAAAACAGCAAATATAAAGATAAATGCACTGACATTAAAATTAACATAAAAGTTACTCAAGCACTTTACAATAGTTTGTGAAACGGTGTTGTAATTAACAGCCTGTAGGTAAAGTGTATCTGCAGAACAGCTTTCAGTTCTAGTACGTCAGGTGCATGCTCACCATTTAGGTCTTTAAAAACAAATACAATGTGTAACCCATACTGATCTTGGGCATCAGTAGACGCATCAGTGTGACCACTGACAAGCAACCAGACTGTTTTACCAATTCCATAATCTCCTGCTTGTGATACTCGGCAACTTTAGGTAAGTATTCATGTCTCAGCTGGGCTGATGAAGGAATCACTCCACCATTTGCTACACTCTGTCTGAAGAATTTCCGTAACTTTTGCTTGTCCAATTTTTCAAAAGGGATATTTGCGCAAACAAACACCTCTGTCAGGTCAAAATTTAATAAGTGGACTTTCGGAACACGGAAGTCGCCGTTTTTTGTTTCTTTGCAAGTAAAGCAGTTGCAGTACTGCTCTGGATTTCCGCCTTTCTCTTTTCGGTGAATCTAAATGCCTGTCAACAGACGAGTTTCGGTAGTGATCTACAGTAACGTTGCAGGACATACAGAACAAGAGCTTACCTCCATCACTGTGTAAAACTCCTGCTGGATACTGCTTTACATGACATTTTTAGCCTTTTTAGAGACATCCATTTTCTTGTTTACAGTGTGTAGTATTTTAATTTCCCGCTTAGATTGCATATAGTGACATGACACAATTACTGCACATGGCGAATATTACATGCAGGCACATAGCAAAGCTGTACAGTATCGTTAATGTGATTTTTTTACATTTTTTGTATGAAATATAAATAATTATGAAATTATTTTTATTTTTATTTCTATTGGGCCAATTTCACGATATCCGTGCAGCCCATGACATCGCGATTTTGACAGGGCCTTAAGTATGATTGACGCAATAACACCGTATTGAGCTTATTAGTCACAGTTAAAAAAAACGACACGTGTGTAATAACGGTATGTCCTGCTCCATTGGCTGCACAAATGCAGTTCAGTTTTTCTGTTTTAAACTTTTATTTCAGTTATACTGCAAACCAATTGGACTTCAAAAACAACTGAAGGAGTTGATAAAAAAAACAAACTGATCGTAACCGACTTGCATCACTACTCCAGCTGCTACACTTTCAAAAACGTCATTTGGCATTTGGAAAGCTTTAAAGTATGAATCTGCTCCTATTATGAATCGTGTAATATAAAAGGATTTTCAAGGAGCATTCCTATAGGGATTATGTTACATTAAAGAGGAGTTTCTTCAAATAAATAGGGTCATAATCTGTATCTTAATCAGCTCATGGATTTCCAAAGTGGAAACACCTTATTAATTTTCTGTGTGTGTAAAATAAAAAAATTAATTGCAACAAATATGTTGCGTTTTCTAATCTGATTTCACAATGAAACCATTGAAAACAGGCAGGATTTTTCAATCGAGCTGTTTATTTTTTTTAGTTTAAAATATGCTTTTTTATATGGTACAGCGTACTGTATGAGAAACAGATTTTTGACATATTATTATGTATTGTATTTGAATATATTGTGCACATATTTACAAACGATGCATGAGCGGTGGAAAGACCAGGATGAATACAGACTTCACTGCCAGCATATCAGTTTCCCTAACAGGATCAATGTGACTCCTCACCTGCAGAGGTTCCCAGTCACACAACACAAGTCCGCTCATGCAGACGGCTACAGGTTCAGCATGAAAGCAATGAAAAGTACTTGCAGTTTATTATGGTAAGTATAGTGGTCGTCTTTTGTCTAATTTACTTTCTTTGCAAGATTTTTAACAATCAAACGAGCATGCTGGGCCGAGTGGCCTCCTCTCGCTAGTAAAATGTCTTATTTAACGTGCACTGGGGCTTTGTTTTGATGGAGACATTTGGCTTGGAACAGAATTATGTTCTAATAGCACTTAAGAGGATGGCATCTACATTAGTGGTCCATTTGTTTTAACTTTAAATTGTTCACTACTGAATTGCGTATGTTAGCAGTGTTTATAGTAATGCAGTTCGCCAGAATTTTTTTTTTATCCTACTGAACTAATTTTATTAAATTATTTGTAAGAGGTGATTTTCAAAATATCTAACACTATAAAACTGAAAAACGAATGTGGTGTTTAAAATGAATACAACGTTTGTGTGTATTCCCTAATGCAACACATTACTGTGTCGTTCAAATGTGGCCGGAGCATTGCACAAACCGAACAGCATGACGTTGAATTGCCAGAGGCCCTGTCAGATGGAGAAGGCGGTCTTGGGTTTGGCGTAGGGGGTGAGTTCCACTTGCCAGTAGCCACCAGGAGGACCTGCCGATGAGGTCCAGTGACTTATCGATGCGGGCCAGCAGGCATGAGTCTCTCCTCGTGACGGTGTTTAGGTGGTGGTGGTCTACACAGAACCAAAGACCCCCAACTTTCTTGCAGACCAGTACCACCGGTGCAGCCCATGGATTACTGGACGGCTTGATCACCCCGCTTCCCACATCTCTTAAATGATTTTCTCAGCTGACTCGCGTCTAAATAGGGGTAGTCGGCATGGTGGTTCACAGCTGGGAGTCCAGGCCGGTCTGTCCTCCATCCTCCGGCTTGACTGCAAAGAGGTGCTCAAACTCTCACAGTAGCATGCAGAGTTGGCCGCTCTCCTGTTCATCCAGCCCCTCACTGCTGCGCTGGTGCATGCTCTCCACCGCCTCGCTGAGAGTGGCTCTCGTCCACACCAGGTATGGAACTGCTGCCACTGTCCTCATCTTCCTCCCGTGCCTCACTCCCGGATGGCACCATTTGCAGGAGCCCTTGAAATGGCTGGCAGTTGTCGTTGTTCCAGCAGAGGCAAGTGCAGTGACTGGCATGTCCAGGAGTTGCAGCGGCCCCACGCCGAACTTCATCGTTCCTCTCTCCAGGTCCAGCTGTCCTCTCACCTGCTGCAGGAAATTGATCCTGATGATGCACTGGTCTTGAATGTCTACAATCCAGACCTTGTAATCAAATGAGGTCTCACCCAGGTGCAGCTGCAGTAGCCCGCTCCCTCGCATCAGTGACAGCTGCCTGGTCACCGTCCGCAGTAGCACCGCGGTGGGTTCCACCTTGGCCAGGCTAGTCTCGCTGGCCCGCTGGAAGATGTCTGGCCGACAAGGGTGACGGTGGACCTGGTGTCTATAAGCGCGGTGCAGGACACGCCCTCCACTTGGCAGTATAAGTGGAGGTGTGCCCCGATACTGGTTCTCCTGACAATGGCTGGTGCAGTGTGTGCTGCATTCAGGTTGGGGCTTGAGGAGTGGGTCGATGGTTCCCGTTACATCGGCCCGAATTGTTTTCCCGTTGGTGGATGGTTGGGTCTGGGTCGCGGCTCCTGCCGAGAGCAGTTAGCACCAGTTTTACTGCATGGCAGTGGGTGGTTGATGGTGGTGGTGGTGGGGCCGACCGCCCCAGCATGGCCTGCTGGACAGCCACGATCTCCCACAGGATCTCAGCCAGCTGCGTGGTGCCCTGTTCGGCTTCGCCACCCTCTCGTTCGACTCCCCAGACTGCGGGCCGCTGAGTGGCGTTGTTCTCTTCCTGGGTCACATCCTCCCACTCCTGAGCGATTAGAAGAGCGGATTGAAGGGACTTGGGCTTAGCAAGATGCAAGTACTTGCGGAGCTCACCCTGTCCCATGGCTTCAACAAACTGGAACCGCGCTTGCTCCTCCTGTTCTCAGGCTGCAGCATCAGCGTAAGCTTGCCGGGCTTCCCTCTCCAGATACGTCTCCAGCTGGGCCAGGCTCTCTCCCGCTGCCCGCTCTCGCCTCCAGAATCAGGCTTGCAGTAGGTCTGGTTTTCCAGTACTGCCGAACCGGCGTTGGAGGGTGGCAACCAAGATGCAGTAACTGCTTATCTCTTCCTCGGCCAGGTTCAGCAGATCCATTTGGGCATTCCCTCTCAGCGCCACTGTCAGCTGCTGGGTCTTCTCCTCTTCGCTCCAGCTGCACACTTTGCCCAGCACCACCAGCTGGGCATGAAATGCCTCCCAGCTAGTGGTGCCGTCAAAACTTGGCAGCTTCGCTGTCCACTGTCCCGTCACGACAGCACTGCTTGCCCGATGCTCCGCTCGTCCCTCTCTGTTCTGGTTGTCCATCGCGGCGCTCTTTGGGACCCAGCCAGACCCCGTGCGCTCTGCCATTGGTAGGCGCCACTCTCCGGCGCTGGCTAACAGTCGCTCTGCCTCCCCCGCTCGTCACAATGGCCCTGAATATCAAAGCTTTTCCGACCGTTGGGGAGGTCATTTGTGGTGGTGTTTTAACTTTCCGACTGTTTTTTTTTGTGTTCCGAGCAAAAATCAAAAATGGCCAGGAAGGATGAGAACAGTCGCAAAACCCCATTCTGACACTATGAAGAATGTTATGCAAAGGTACCTAATTAATATACCCCCATGCACAAATCAAAAGGGTTGATGTGGTCGGACTGAGTATTTTCCGTCTTTCGTGGTTCCACCTGTTTCGAAGTCCTAATGGAGGTGAGAACCTATTTCTAACAGGCTTCGTGCTAAAATAAAAAAGGTCTCTTTGACTATACCAATGGCGATGGTGTCCATTGATTGAAATCCTGAAATGACGTAACAACTGTCATTTGCGTCATTAACATATAGGTTTCTCTTAAACACTGAATAATTATTCCGCAACCTTTATGTAAATTGCACCCATTCCACCTGTCGGAAAAAAATGCAGAATAGTATTTAATTTTATGATGGAACAACGTTCTGGAAGTCGGGTTCAAACAGACGGAGACAGAGAGTTTCGGACTGTCGGAAGACACTATTGATATTCAGGACCAGAATGTCTAACATTTCCATTGCAATTATACTCATTTCTCAATACAGTTAACTGGAACAACACAGAAACACTGTGATTCATAATATGGGACTGGTGAAAAAGGACCAGACTAACACCATTAAAAACAGCTGGATGAACTGTTTTTTAACTTAAAGGGGGCGGGGGGTTGATTTTGAAATGTTGTTATAGAATAGCTTTGGTAATGCTGTAATTCAATTAAATGCTTAATGCAATCGTTATTTTTATTTATATAATCATGATAGCATGGGCTACAGTGAGATTTGAAGTGATGTATAGCATTGGTTCTTAATATCCACAGCATAATGTAAATTACATTGCTTCTACCCAAGTCACTCGGTTCAAGAGAACCTGGTCACGTCCTAATGCCAGCAACACGGTATATTGTTATGCACTTTACCAATGCATCAGGAAAGCTAAACATACATTGGAAGGTTATACATTAAACATGAGAGAAACAACAACTAAAACAAATACACAATTAAAAACAACGCAGTTGTATTAAATTAACGAGTTATCCGCAGTAAAATTACACTTTGACATTTTCTACATTTGTTAGGACTTAAAAAATAATAAAATAAATAAATAAATACATAAATAAATAAATATGTGAAACGATTTCTAATCGGGTCGGTAACATTACAAAAGTTTAACCAGGTTATAAAAAACACCACTTACCTCTTTGAGTTCTTTAGCCACATCCTTCAAATCACCCAGGACAGTTTCCAGATCCTCCACAATTGTCTTGATCTGTTCTTTTACCTTGGTTTTGGAGCCTGCTCCCTCTGACGTTTCTGCCTTTGGTTTCCCTGACATTCTTGGGCACAAGTCAGGGGGTCTTTATGATCACGAATAAATCCGTTTACCGCAGTCAGAAAAGTGTGTCCCCCTCATTTTTAGGGTCTATGTTCTGTACTTTCCTTTCTTTAGAACTGCGCTGAGCCAGGGCTGCAGAATTCCACCCAACACGCCTGCGCGAGAGTGCATTGCAAAATTAGTAATAATAAATAAAAAAATATGAGTAAAATAATAGAAAACGAAGGTCTTCCATCACATATTTGTCCTAAAAGGTATAAATCCACGTTCTTTCCAAAAAGGGAATACTGCATTTCTTTTCCCAAAGTCTATCCGAAGTCCTGTGTTAATACCCATCACATTTAGCAATTGAATTTCTCTAATTTTGTTTGTTTATTTCAAAATGAAAACCAAAAGTATGAAACACTGCTAATGGAGGACCAGGGGACCAAAGATTAGAATAGACATTTTAAATGTCGCAATCGCCCTTCTAAAATTCTGCAAACTGCAAGCAATCTCTGTGCGTTTTCTGAGTCATATGCATATCACAAATCCGCAGTAAATAACTAAACGGTAGTCTATACTCTCATTCCATCAACAGTGGATTGTATTATTTGTATTTCCTTCTTATGTTAAGAACAAAAATAAGCAGTATTTGTAAATACTGGTACAGGATGTTTATCAAGTGGAGCCTACTCAAGTACTAACGCAGGTTTCAGATATAATAAATGCTCAAAAAGCAACACGAAAGACACACTTTACAGCACTGGAAGGGGATAGAGATCATCTAGTGGTTACTCCAAAAACTGCAAGGAATACAACTGAATTCATTCCAGTCTTCTGTTTTTTCTTTCTTTTTTTATAAAAAAAAAAAATCGTAAAGAAAACTACTTTGGATAGATAATAATGATTTAATAACGCCAATGATTGCTTCCGATCACCCCCATTATACCTGGAACTTCAAGAAAAAAATTAGTCTGTTTCCAAATCGTACCAGATATCCCTGCTAGTTCTGGCAGCTGTATATCCAATGCACAATGATACTACACTCTGATACAGACTGCGTTGTAAGTCTTTAAATTCGTGTTTATTTTCAGAACAGTGTAAATTAATAATCAAATCACGCAGATCCACTACGGGTATAGAAGCGCAAATGGTGAGAGTAAAACTGAAAATACTCAGACGGAATGGACGAACGAAAATAACGCAGAAAACATTTTAATACCTTCTTCCACAAGTCCCCAAGCAACGGCGGTACATTTCTGCAAACACATAGTTGTAAAATATGACGGGCGCCATCAGAAAAAAAAAGCATCTGGCTTTTATCAAGCATGTCCCTTGTTACTACCTTACTCACATAAAAGCTGAGCACTTACAGTTCACATCACAGAGGCAACTCGGAGGGGGTAAAGGTGCCACAGCCCGAGAAAAACGATATTTTAAAAGCAGTTACTGTATTTCAAAATAATTAATCGCCCTTGACATTATGTCACAATGTAGTTGGATTAAAAATCAAAATCAATTCTTGGTCGTATCTCTAGTAATTCGTTACTCTGAATGATTTTTTTTTCATCAAATCAATTCTGATTCGCCCATGTGGTTATTATACACAGTACCTTCAAAAACGGAGTAAGTGATGTCATTTTATAACTTGTTTCCTGTTAGAAAGATCACTTACCGCACGTTTTAACAACTCTTGCAAGTTATTGAAAACATATGACGATTTTTAAATTTGTATTTATTTATTTAAGTACAGTATGATAAGTTTCATAATGGCTAGACAAAGCTGAAAAAGTTGATACAAAACTGCTAAGGTACAGTAACAGAAACATCATGTTTAATTCTTCTTATTCTTATGCTTTACAAATTATATTCCACATATGATAATGCCAATATGTGGGAAATATATATATTAGGTCTGTCCCGATTAACAGATTCAAGAGTTGATCGCTGATAAAAAAAAAAATGTAACAAAAAAAAAAAAAAAAAAAAAACATTTTTACAATTTAATCGTGCAACAGATTACATTAATCTTAAATATGAATACTCCATTGTCTCTATTTTTAAACTTTGCCGGATAAAATATACTTCTTCTATAATACATTTAATACAAATAAGGGGTCACCAAATTAAAAAGAGATTTATCCTGCCTCTAAGGCAGCTTATTTAGATATTTTGTAAAGAAAGGTAACATGAAACGATGATGTGATTCTTTTTTTGTAATTGTTTTAAACTATTTGTATCATATATAGTACTCTACTGTTATTATTATTATTATTGTTTATTTCTTAGCAGACGCCCTTATCCAGGGCGACTTACAATTGTTACAAGATATCACATTATTTTTACATACAATTACCCATTTATACATTTGGGTTTTTACTGGAGCTATCGAGGTAAAGTATCTTGCTCCAAGGGTACAACAGCAGTGTCCACCACCTGGGATTGAACCCACGACCCTCCGGTCAAGAGTCCAGAGCCCTAACCACTACCCCACACTGCTGCCCTATCAATGTAAATAATGTTTCTAATGAAATGAAATGGGCACCTGGAGACCTGAAACTACTGTATTTCATTACTGCTAAAAACAACATAAAATGTATACTTAAAGAAATAAAAAAAAAAAAAAATCTGAAACTTGTAAAATATTTTTACAACATGAATTTTCCAAATGTGAAAATAACTATTTTGTATCATTTACTAACCTGTGGTGAATTGAAATTGAATATAGACTTATTTCAATAGAAAATATGTTTCCAAATACTTTTGTCATATTTTACATCCCCTCCTATTGTTGTGATGGGCTATTTTGATGCACAAAGTGTTCAAACCACAACAAGCTTCAGTGTACTTCATTGTAAACATGGCAGTGATGTGACATGACAGCGTTGATTTCCACAATTGTCGCCTATAGCTACATACGAAGCAAAGTCGTTTGCATATCATGGATGAAGAGAATAATTCCAACACAATACAATGGTACCTGTATGCAGTGTTGCCAACTCTTACTCTTACATCTGCATTGCTGTGTGGCAGAGTAATAACAGTAAGCACCAGATGACACAGCTCTTGAATGGGTTCTCACCTGCAGCATCTTTGTAGGATTCCACTTCACACCAGAACTTTTCAGTATCATCAAAATTTTCCCACTGGATGTAGTGTATGTTGAGCCACTGAAGCTCAATTCTGTTGATTTCCTTTGGGGATGTCACAAACAATTCAGCTCCGTTACTGATTTCCTTGTATGTCGAAGAGCTTCACCAACACATAACATAGACATTTGCCGTAAGATTTTTATATTGTCTTGCCTCTTTTGCTGCTTCTGGCAAAGAATCGTCCCTCATTGCCTTTCTCGGTCTCATATCCAAGTTGTGGATTAGGATCCAGATGCTGGCGGATGTCATCTGTGAGAAAATCAACATTTGCCGTAGGAAGTGTTACACTGCGTCCAAGTGATGTGGCAAGCCTGACAAGTCCATCAATTAACTTTGTTGGATCAACGTTATTTCCCTGGAATCTTTTGTTGATAGCCTGCACCTCTGATAGCACATTTTTTATAAATATAAAAAACGGCCAACGTTGTGGGTCACAAAACAGGCGGTAGAGCTGGTCTGCCATGTAACAGCGGTCATTCTCACACGCAACAGCAAACGGTGTTTTCAGGTCAAGCCACTGTTGGAGGATTCTTCTTACCACTGGCTCAACAGAAATCCACCTGGTCGAGCATGCCCGCAATATCTTCTGTGGCTCTGCCCCGTCGTTTATTGCAGCGAATACCTTCTTGTATGTTATTTGCCTTCCAGCGCTGCAGTTCTTCAGAGTTGAAACTATTCCATTTGCTGTGAATTCTTCAAGTTCCACTGCACTTAGAAATCTTGAAACAATCTCTTTTTGTTTCACACTAAAATATCTTATGACAACGCCAAGAATCTTGGCCACAGAAATGTCATTAGATTCATCTGTAAGTAAGCTGAATGGACCGCCACCAACGTCTGACACTAGCTCATTGATGAAATGAGGCCCTAATGAATTATTAATGATAGCCGAACATTTAGACCTGTGCAGCTTCAGACGAGATGCATGGGAATCCTACACTGCGCTGTGTTTAGCAATACAGAGGGCCAAAGCTGCTTCAGTTTCTCCAACAGCTAAATTCCCAGCTGAATGAACCAATACGCTCCTGTCTGGCATCCGAATGTTGTTTTTGACATTCAATGTGCTTTGCCGTATTTGCGTGTTTAGTCAGGTCTGACTTTTTTGCATTTAAAGAGGTTTTACAAAGCTTGCAATAAGCTTTGCTTGTAGTGCCAGGAACACACTTAAGCCAGTTCTTAAAAGCATCCTCCTTTAACCAGGCTTCCCAGAAATGTTGGTTGTGGTTTTTAGATTACTTTTCTGCCATTTTCTTCAAAAAGACAACCGTTTTGCTAGATACTAACCTGCACGGCGCGTAAAGTTACGCACGTCCGTCCCCCGCCAGCGTCGACGCAGGGTAGCTGATGTACCATGTCAGTCATAAAGATCTCACCTCTGAATGGTGGAGCTGTGGGGAAAGGTGGGCAGGCAAAAGCGCATCTGCTGTCAAAACGACAGTAGCCTATAGGAACAGCAGTGGGGCTCGCGCTGGGAGAATATAGGCAAATCATAGTATGGGGGGCGGGCTTTAATTTGAAGGATTATTTATAAGTGTATTTTTTCTTTAGACTAGAAATTCGCTAGAATGTCACTAGATTTAATTCAGAGTAGCTAAATTAGAGACGTGTTGCATTCACATATATAAAATCTCCAGTGTGTTTAAAAAGTCGCCAAATCAAATTCACCAAAAGATACGGTTTCCCTTGGGGGCACTGTTTTTCACAGCTGCTATCCAGCTGTGAGATACGTTTTCCCTGTTTTTCTTAATATAAGAGGTGCATGGCTAAGTATGTGAACTTGCCTTGTGCACTGAATGCATGCCTGCCACAGGACTCCCCTGGATCCTAAAACCTGCTATGTACAGACAGGGATTGCAGTAATCACACGCCGGCCATGAATTTTGTAGACAGTAAAAGTTTGCTGACATAAGGGGGTTTAACAGTAGAATACGGGAGAAAATCTGTCCCGGGGGATGTCCGGGAGAAGGGTCCAAAATACGGGAGACTCCTGGTGAATACGGGAGAGTTGACAGGTCTACCTTCCCTTTAGTCACATCAAGTGTCATTGTACTGTAATAAGTTAGATATGGTAGTAACACAGCAGCCTGCATGAAAATACAATATTCTGTTACCGACGTGATGATGCTCTGGGGAAAAAAAACGGACGACATGAGCGTCCCAAGAAAGGTTCTGGGGACACTGGAACCAGTGTTCCAAAAGTGGGACTGTCCCGTCCAAAGCGAGACGTATGGTCACCTTATGTATATGTATTTGGAACTGGCATGTTTATCTACGTTGATTTAAATGCTTGCCAACATGTGTCTGTAAAGTTACTCCTGTGCATTGCAGAGTTGTAATGACTAGAGTCAATGACTCGGCTCGACTCGGAATCAAGTCGCAATTTTTCGTGACTCGACTTGAGTAAGTATTATTGTCATTGCTTGCGCCACGGCACCTCTTTCTTTACAAATTAAGCACTGGTCAGAACAAATGACTCAAAGTGACTCGAGCCAGACTGGTGATTCGACTCGACTCGAGCAGTTTAGTGACTCGACTCGACTTGACTCGAGCTTGGCATGTCAAAGACTCGACTTTACTCCCCAATGGCTCGACTCGACTCTAGTCCAAATTTTGGTGACTCGTTACAACTCTGGTGCATTGTAATCAATATTGGTGCCCATCACTACTTATAAGTATTCAGAACTAATCAATGTGATTTCCTGTGTTTATTAGATATACACCGATTTCAATATTTTTTGTATCGGGGGTGTTTTATCGACTTTTATCGGTTAAAACCGAAAATCAGAAGCTCTGTTATTAATTCATCACATTAAATAATTTTACTTCAATGTGAGTACCCAGTTAAGGCACTAATAATTATTGTTCCTTAAACCTTTCCTTGGGAATTTTTTGGGAGTGGTACAATAACCTTTGATTTTACAGGTCGTTGGAGACTTGGTGAGCTTGGAAGAAATGACTACCCACCTGAAACATGGACAGTGTGTCTATTTAAACCCTAGGGTGTGCTTCTCCCTTTTCATCCACTCAGCCAGCTCCCCTCCATCTGGACTTGTGGGCTACAACGGGACAGAGGGGGACCCAAGGACAGAATAAAAAACAACTTCCCACATCTGTTCACAGACAGAGCTGTGCCTGGTAAATGTCTTTCTTACTATGCCCGGTTAAAATTTTGTTGACTAGTATGAGACATCCAAATAGAAACAGATTGCAAAATGATTTAGCAGAATATGTTTATTCACATCCAAAGACTTAATTGTTGATTCATTATATTTACATCGGACAGGAAACAGGCCTCAACAGTGTGTGTATATCAATGTCCCTTCAATCAGCTGGATAGACAAAACAAAGACAAACAACCCCTAGACAGAAGCATATACCCCCTCTACAGACATTTGTTACAAGCACACAGCAGCAGAAATCTGGCAGTTAATCTTACCTAATTTTCACACAGCTGTGATGGTGCTGATGCTAGGAATAGTAGAAATGATTGATGGGAATGGTAAACTATATTCTTTAAGGGTAATATACAATTATATATCAACCCACAGTGGCTGGTTAAACAGTTTAATACTGTTTTCTTTTTGGGTTTTTTTCTCGATCATTTATTAAACATTTAAAGAGTCCTGCATCATTTAGAAAACTATTTTATTGCGTTTTACTTTCCTGTTCAAGACTCTACAGCCTTTTGTTCCCTTCTGTGTTCATTTAAATTACTCGATACAAAATCATGTGACTTCATGCATTTAGCACTTAGGCACACTTTCTGAAGCACATAACATCTACAGAGAATAAGTGTACCACATTGCATGTTTTATCTATGATTCAAAGAAAAATGCAGACACATTCTACTCCATTGCAGAACAAAATAAGATGTTTTTGCTCTTACCTGAAATTAATATTATCTCCAAGCTGTAGTGAATGCATTAGTAAGATACTGTGTAAATACTGTGATCCAAGAGAAAGTAATTGGCATACAAATGTCATCCCTAGTAAAACATATTTGTAACAGTTTTTCTTTCTGAGAAATGTATTTGCTTCATTTCAATGAACCCGAAGATCACTTAGGAAATTGCAGCTGGTTCAAATTCTCAGGTCACGTTACACTATATATTCCATTCTGATGTATTAGGCATTACAAGGTGACATCAAGGACGTCAAGTTTGCTATTATTTTTAAATGCACAGTGAAGGCCTTTCTTTTTAATCAATCATTTTGTGAGAGGGTATTGATGCCACTGCAAGGAACTGACTAGGAAGGTACCTGAGTAGAGGTTATAGTTGATAGGTGGTCTAACAGGATATCCTCAACTGGTAAATCCTACTTAGCACCAATTATTCCAATTAGGAGCAGCCACATTCTCACATGGTTTTGGCAGGGATAGGAATTAACCCTGTCCATGCCAACCACCACCAAAACACCCAGACAATTCACAGGCAGGGCAGACTGTGCGTATATATAGTGTATACCGTGGCTTGCATACTAATGAGCCGCTTCACACTGAATAAATCACTACGCACCACTACATTCTAAATTCCATGACAAACTGCCATTTTATTTGTTATTAGTTATAAAACCACTGCCAAAAATGAGTGACATGAGTGTCCGGTAATGGTTTTAGATGTGACTTTCCGATCGTTACGGAGATATTTTAGGTAACCAATTGTCAGAGGTATACAAATGAGCCATGTCCCCTGCTTAAGACGTCAATGACATACACCGTCTGTTTACACCGTCACGATATGGCTAGGGAACATGTCTGGAGACAGGCAGGTTGTCCGAAATATCAACATGTCAGTTTTATAAATAATAATAATTGCACACCCAGGTGCTGGATGCGAGTGAGAGGTTAGGGTAGGTTCAGTATATGCTTTTTATAAGTATAGTTATATGCACATGCCTTCCTGAAAAATAACTGTAACCACCAAAATGTAATGTGTTGTCACTCATGATATTTTACTTTTGGTTGTGAAAAAAGGATCCTCTCATGTTTGCACACGTTTACTTTTCAACGCAAAAGAAAGTATAGGAGGCACAAGAGCGTCAGCAAGCTCCGGTTATTTTTCTCATAATATTATGTTTAAAACTTTTGTTTGAATGACAAATGGCACAGAAAGACAGCACAGTTACATTAACAGGGAAGTAATTGTTAAATCGCCTATTGTTTGTTACTGTATTCCCTCAGTTTGCAAATACCTGCACAATTCAAATATGATACATACAATAACACCTCAGATCTGTTTCTCATACAGTACACCTTACCACACAAAAAGCTTATTTTAAACTAAAATAAATAAATACAGCTAGATTGAAAAATCCTGCCTGTCACACAACACTACTCGGTTTCACAGTGAAACTGGATTAGAAAACGCTATATATTTCTTGCAAATTAATTGTATTTGGGCATAGCTGTAAATAGTAAACTCACATACGTGTTGCGGGTCATAATCAAATATAATCTACTTTAAAATGACCTGAGCTGCCTCTATCAATAGATACGTAAAGCTAAGTACCTACTAGCTTTCTGCACACGGCAGTGATGAATATACTGTAGGGATGAAAAATAAAATTGATCAACGAAAAATCAAACTCGCCAACATCAGAATCCTAATCATGCACTTAGTGAATACACATTAATATTCAGACAGCCTTGTTTCAGTACATGTTAGTTCTCCATAGTTCTCAATACCTGCCACAAATCACATCATCAGAGTAATAAAGAGCAAGAAGCAGCTCAAATCTGCAGGGTCTTCTCACACTTCTGGGAGGATCATGTTCCAAGATATAGTCCACACAAGCACACCGAAGTCTGGAATTTTTCTAAGAGCAAGTAGGCTACAAACGTATGTTTTCCAACCAGTAAGCACCCTATCCTGTTCAGACGAGTTAACAATACAATTTAATGTATGTGTTGCAAATAACAAAATACTTCAATTATGTCATTATTGGATTTTATTATTACTATTGGCTTAAATACATGTTCCTAAGTGCAGAAATTATTCTAGGAAATGATACCGTTAAGACACATCTCATTCTCCGCCTGGTCCGAGGCACGTGTTAATTATGACACCGGTAAGGGTCAATTAGCAGCACAATACAGATTTATGAATCAGACGAATAATATGCTGAGAAAATTGGTCTCTAAGGGCATGTTATTCTAATGTCACGGTGATTTCTGACGGTAAATGCCATTTATGCATCACGTAAAATACTGCCATGTTAAACACCATTACTGGAACGATAAAGGAGGGTTAGTTTTGTGAATATGGGCCTATATGTGTTAATGCTAATATGGCTGTTCATTCAATAATTGGTTCACTGTGTGTTCATAAAGTTTATTCAAAGCCTCCTGGCTTTGTCAGAGAAGAGAGCACTATGCCTGTGCTGTTACTATGATATGCTGAAATAAAGTTGCTGATGATTTAATCCGTCTGCATCCAGCTGTTTGAAGTCTACAATTTGTCATTCAAATCAGAGACTGCAGTAGAACCTCAGAGATACGAGCACCTTGGGAGTAGAGGTTGTTCCTACGTCACGTTTACATGACCATAAGAATTCCGATATTTTTCGGAAAACTACGTTTTCCAAAAACTAATTCCGATATCAAAAGTCATGTAAACACAGTTTTCAGAAAATGTATCGGAATATTCCTTAGGTCAGTTTTCGGAAAAACAGCACCTAGACATTTCCTATTCAATTCCGAAAAACGAACCAAATGTATATCATGTAAACGCACTTTTCGGAAAACTTATTCTGATAGCGTACTGCACATGTGCAAACTTTGACCTTCATTCCTGCACGTGGTTTTAGAAAACAGAGAAAATAATAATAATATGTAGTCAGTCTGCATGGATCCATTTGCTCCGTTGAATCGTATTTTGTCATATACTTGTACTTGCTAGAACCAAAGTCATTGTATTTTATCTTGCTCTTAATTGTATTAATACTTGTACTGTGATTCTTGAAATGTATTTTTGTTTACGACTAAGTCGCCCTGGATAAGGGTGTCTGCTAAGAAATAAATAAATAAATACATAAATAATAATAATAATAATAATAATAATAATAATAATAATAATAATAATAATAATAATAATAATAATGTTAGGGATGAAGTAATATTTGTCCGTATGTATTTTTTTAATAGCCCATACTGAAGCAGCACATGTTTTCCAGCTTTAAAATTACGTTATAATTTAAAATAATGTCTGCAAAAGAAATATAGAACAGGATGAGCTGTTTGAAAGGCTGATTGCACATGGTGGGGAATCTGAATAGAGGTTTAGGATAGTAATCTTTGAATTTAAGACCTGACACTTCGATAAACCACTTGAGTTATTGGATTGGTCTCCGTTCTATCGCAGAAATGTCCGGTCTGTTCAAATCGTAGTTAGGCTACTACAGTACTTTGCATGCGAAAATATCCTGCGTTTTCCGAAAACTTCAATCCATGTATACAGCTGAATTCTAATTAGACTTTCTATCGTTAATCATGTAAACACAGAAAAGTGACGTTTTAAGAAAATCAGTTTTCTGATTCAGAAAACGTACTGAATGTTTTAAAATATGTACACCTGCTATCTACAGCCTTAATCTGGTGAATACTACAAGGATACTGCACAGTAAAGCAATACTCATATTGTTCAGGCTTTAAAAGCATACTATACATGGGAGAATGCTAAATTGAACTTACTACTGAACTGTAGCAAAAACACAGATTTCAACGTCCAGGAAAACCTGTGTTAACGCAGTGCTTGTTTTTATTTTATTTTAAACAAAATGCATTCACACAGCTTGCTCAGTCATTCAGGCTCCTTTGGTTTTAATCAAAAAAGAAAAAGAACCAAGAGCGCTCTTTGGTTTAAACTGTTAATGATATAACAAATCTTCATATTATGAAATAAGGTGCTCTTTGGAGTCAAGGGTTTCTTCAAATGTTTAGTAAAAAAATATAGGTGAAAAAATACCTGTATCCATTGTTTTCATGCAGATTTAAATTAATCCATCAGGCAAATCACCAAAAACCAAGGCACTCTTACAAACTTATAGGTAAAAAAAACCTTTATTAACATATCCAAAAACAAAATGTTAAAAATAGAACATGAAAAACCAGCATGTTCTAAAAGACAAACAGAGACTACCGACGCGTAGCAGCAAAACTAGCCTTCATCAGGGTATAGTCTCAATTGGCAACACAGCAATACATAAGCAATCACATTCAATCAATTAACATTGACATGAATTACATTAATTACACACGTTAATTAATTAAACACAGCTTAACCAAAGAATTAATGGAACAGCAATCAAAAGAATAAATATCAAAAAAGAATATACCAAAAAATTTAAAAAGAGCCTATAAGAAAATAACATTCAATTCATAGGTAGGGTCTATAATCTAACTCTTCATTCAGTCCTGGAAATTCAGTAGCCTTTAATTGAAATATCCAAAATGTTTCCCGTTGTAAAAGAGATTTGAGTCTGTCACCTCCCCTTATTGATTTATTAACCATTTCAATCCCTAACACTAAGGTTATCAGAGTTACTTCCATGAGCAGCTTTATAGTGTCTGGCCATGGGATATTCTAAGTTACCAGTTCTAATCGTGTATTTATGTTCCGCAACCCATTTTTTTTGTTTGCTTTGTTTAAAACTAAAATGTTCCTGTACTTGCTTTGAAATCTGTCTCACCTCTGTCTGGATACATTTGTTGGTCATTTTTTCTTCTCCATGACCGGCATGCCACTTTGGAGTGCTTTACCAAAACAATCAGCAGCAGCTGTGCGTATGATACATCTATCTTTACTGCTCTGCTGTCTTTCGTCTTGTTAAAAGTAAAATGTCACGTTTGGTACTTTTTTCATATTTAAATTGTGGTGATATTTAGATCCACCGCTGTTTAGATAAATTGAGTATAGACCAAAATCTCTTTTTAGGACATTTTTGATTGTCTGAAAATGACAATCCGATTCAAGCTATAAAATATGAGGTGGACCTTCCACTTTTCAATAAGCTTCCCAGCTGTTTGTTTTGAGAAGAGGAAAACATTTTGCAACTATAGGTATCTGTATAAAATCAACAACGCATGCTGGCAATTGACAATGGAAGCAATTTATCATTTACCAACTCATACAAGGGCCATTGTTTACATACAATGCAATCCATACTGTATCCTCTATTGAAAGGGGTAAAAGGATATTTGCCAATTTGCTGTTAAAAACACAGGGAGGCTCTCTGCAGAGATGTTGTTCATGTTGCTCATGGTAAGCTCTCCAGCTAAAGCTGATTGGGTGTGATGGTGTGAAAATAAGCTGCACACAGTAAGTGCCAATAAAACACCTTGGAGGTGGTATTTATTTTCAGACAGCCATTACTATTAAACACAAAAATATATATTTTACTTGACGGTAAGAGTTGATGAACAGAGGATCAGAGGGGTTGGAGAGGTTGTGACAGGAAAGATAGCGGGACAGGGAGAAATAAGGTTAAAGAGTTAAGTTTACAGAGCTGCACAAATGGACCCTGGTGGAGCTGGTCTGTTTTGGGGTAGAGTCAGGGACTAGAGAGAGGTCGCAGGAACGGAAGCCCAGGGAGGGAAAACTGGAAGGATAGGGGACAGTGAATTTAGAACGGAGAAAACCAAAAAAGGCAGAAATGCAGAGAGATTCCATGACTAAATCATTGAAAGCCTTGGAGGTGAATTGTAATGAGGTGAAAGAGAATATCAGTAGTGATGGGGAGATGGGAGAAGGAGGAGGAGCACTTTGCCATCTCCCTAAAGAGAAGGCAAACAGCAGGGATAGATGGGAGAGGAGGGGAAGAAATATATAAAAGACGATAGTGGTATTAAATCTCTAGATAAGATTTGAAAGTTCTCAAGAGAGGGGCAGTTTGTCTTTTGCACAAACAAGGAACGAGAGAATTCAATCCTGGTTGCAGGTCATGAAGGCGGATCAGCCTGTTTTCTAAGAGGAGCGGGTGGATGGATTGAGGGCAGCGGCCATATAATCTTGTGCGGAATCGAGGAGATGGTGAAGGGAAGAATTTAGTTGAATGTCAGATCGCTGAGGAGGAACAGGCAAGCGGAAAAGATGAGCTGAGGGAACCAGACGTCTGAACCAGGAGATTATTAGTGATACCTGGCAGATGTCAGGCTTGCAAGATGAAGTCATTGGTGACAAAAATCAGACGAGCTGGCAGAGTAGTTACATGATGAGGGGAGAAGAATGGCCTTTATTAATAATATGTACAGTGGATTGCTTGTCACAGAAGAATACAATTATTTTTTTCTGCCAGAATTGGGCCCAAAGATAGGCTGCGATGACGATAGAAAATAATAGCTTGAAAAGAGCTGTGGATTTACGCTGTGAGGAAAGAAATTGGATTTCCAGAGGCCCAGCACTGGAGAATCATAAGTAAAGAGAACGCAGCCGAAACCGATGAAGCAAGTGCCAGTATGAAGTGAAAGGTCGTGGGGGCAGAAATAGAGATCGTAAAACAGAGAAAAGACGTTCCAGAGCTGATGTCTTTTCGAGCTTCTGATGATATATTGATGTGGGCATTGAGATTTTTTTTCTGTCATAAACAGAGCAAGGAGATGGGATAGGTACTGCGGTGAAATTGAAATGCCCCAGAAGCGAAAGGAAGTCCCATTTTGAAATGTCCCCGTTTGGATAATTTAATGCAGTGGATAGCATCAGAAATGGTGATATAGTGAAGAAAGAGCTGGTACAAATTAATGAGTGAATTGATGCTGCTGATGGAAGAACTGTGAGGGGCAGAGAGATCAATCACGAGGCGTTTCTTGCCTGAAACTTTCTTGTGGCAACTGATTGGGAATTGAGGGAAGGGAGGGGTGGGAAAGGGGCCCTCCATGAAGCACACTCACAGTACTTTTCTCACTGGGTCTCTCACAGGTCTTTACAGTTTAAAAATTCAAACCAAATGAAGGAACAGATTGCGATTCTCCACCCCCTTTTATGCCGTCACACATGACCCTTTGGTAAACAAGTGCAACTGCCTCTCCAATCTGCGGCTGCCACGTCATTTCCTTTCCGGGTCAGTGCATTCTTGCAACAGAGTCTCGCCTTCATCCAGATTAGCTGACCTCCCGACCCTGGGAAAGAACTGTCAGACCAGCCCGTCCAAAGAACTTTGTTCTCACTGCTTAGCGCCCTCACAGGTTTACAACCAAGAATCATTGTATTTCTGTCACAGGTCTACAGATTGAAAAGAAAGTTTAGTGGATTTGTACTGCAGCCTAAGTGCTAACCAGTTATCTGCTGAAACAGACCAAACTGTGAAAGGACATCTCATGTCAAATCAAATAAATCCAAGGTACAGGTAGTCACTATTCCATCAACAAAAGACCATACATTTTCATACATGAGCAGAAGGATTTTAGACTATATTATTAGTTGAATAATTGATTTAGATTATTATTTTTTTAGTATTCCAAGTAATCCAATTTGAATACAAAGGATTACATTTACTGAAGGCTTAACTGTGTTTATAGATACACATACTGTATATGCTGTCCTATATTTGATTGTGTCATTCTTTTTTAAACACAATTTAATATTTATATCCTATGTCATTATACAGTAAGTACAACTTTCCCTTGAATTCTCTCACAGACATTAACTGGCCAATACAGGTAAATTGTACCGATTAACGAAGAAAGGCTGTTGACGCATTTCAAACAAACATACAGTAAATTAGCACAAAAAAAGCAATACATACTAATTAGTAAAGTGGGTCATGTATGTATATGCCTTTCTCAATTTTCAAAATATATTGAAGCAATAATATTTCTATTAAAATTGAACATAACGCCTTGATAAGCACAACAGTCTCTGTAAAAACTACATTGGGTCTTGATTTAATATTAACACAGTGGAAAGCCCCACAATGAGCCTGTTGGTAGTTCCTCTCAACATCCAAATAGCATACTTTCTGATCTGGATGAATGCCAATGATTATTACAGGGCTAGGGAATGCTGAGGGAGCTAAACATGTATGTTATGCATTGGGATTACTTCAACACCCTAAACTTTAGACCTCAAGACAACTTGGTGTGACAGAGAGCGAATTAATCCTAGTCAACAATCTCCCTCCTGACCTGTGAGGGCGCTGTATAACAGGAACAGTGTGCCTCATACTGGATGGTCTGGCAGTTCATTCCAGGGTCAGTCGGAAGCCAGCCATCCAGGAAGGGGTTGGAGTCACAATGCCCGAAGTTATCTCCCTAATGCAGTATGCGATGTGTCAGTCATGGATTGGAGGAGACGTGGGGGGCGTGACTAAGGGTATAACAGGGGATGTGATGATGTAATCTGTTCCTTCGTTATGGTTACTGAAAGGACCCGTTTGGGAAACGGAAGTAATTAATTACCGTGAGTGTTAAGTGTTTTGTTTGTTTGTGCTTGTCATTATAGAAGGCTAAGGTCTGGGAGCTGTAGCTAAACAGCCAGCAATTAAACCCAGACTACACTTTACCATTGTACACGAATAAACCGAGAAATCACCACTTTCACTAAGAGCACTCACTCTGGACTTGTGACCATGATGTGTTTGTGTGTGTCTTGTTTAGTGTATTATTATTTCGGGACACAACCCTGAGGTTTGCCTGAGCGATACACATCGTTGTGTAGAGCCAGGTATTATTATTTGTCAGCAAATAAAGAGCTGCTTTTTCACCGTTAACTGTCTTGTGTCTTTCATTCCTGAGCACTGCATCACCACTGCACCTGTGCACTACAAACCACTTTGCCACACTTGGATACTAAAAATTAGACATATATTTGCATCTTCTATAAGCTATTTATGCACAGTGTTAAAAATGAATGTATTCCACATTTCTAGAAGCAGTTATCAATGCCTTATAGTTTTATCTGTCCTATGGGTGCATCCTTACCATTCTGTCATTCTAACCTACTTGTACTTTTTACAAACCTTACATAAACAATTTACAGTATTAAGCTTTTGCAAAAGTACAACATTTACGTGAATCAAGCTGTAGTATTATAAATGATGCTTTCCGTGTGTCCTTGCTTCATGCTCTGTATCTGACAAACTACATACTGTATGTCAAGCAGGCCATTGTCACACAGGTACTGTAAACTAAGTGATATACAAACATGAAGGCAAACCTTTGAACACTGGAAAACATTTTTTGACATTCTTAAAATAGCAGAACCAACGATTCAATATGAATAAACTTTTGTACAGCTATTGAGTCGTGTACTTCCTTAGTATTTAACATTTTTAAAGAAAATATGAGAAATGGAAATATTTCCTGACAGTTTCTGTTTTCAAATTTAGGATAGAACCAATGATTCTATTTGGATTTGTAAAATAGACAATAAATGACAAACCAGGATCCTAATACTTTTCAAGGAAATCTGTTAAAATTAAGAAGTAAATTCTTGACATCATTCACAGGGCCCAGTATTGATGCTTTGGTAGTGTTGTTGACAGCAATCAGGCCCCCAGGGCGAGGTGGCAAGAGTCTGCAGACCCTCAAGGGAGAACACTGTTGCAGTGGTGATGGAGGGGTGGTTGAAAGAACAAGGAATTTCATACAAAACGGACCAGAAAAAAAAATATTTCTAAAAGGAACTGAAAACTAGAATTGTAAACTTGGTTGCTTTTCTGCAAGGAGAATCTGCCCCTAACCAACACATCATCAGCAAGCGCATAAAGGCTCTGTGTGTTATTCTCCAATGTCGCTTCTTTTGTTTCGGCCTCTCAGACACGTGCGGTCAGGCTGGAGAAGCTGGGCTCTATCCCCAAGTGCAGTCATGCTCTGAGGGAAGGGCTGTATCTCAGCTGTTCATTTTCATAAATTTTTCAATATTTGGGGGGGGGGGGGTAGGTGGCAGTGCGCCACTGTGGGGTGCGTTAATCATTTATTATTATTTTCCATTCATAGTTTGGCAGCCTCGTCTTTTGGGGTAAGTGGCCCATAGCCACTTCGTAACTGCGGCACTGGCATGCATGTAACTGTTCATGTTTTTCCAGACGGCCTCGAGCACCCACGGACGAGGCCTCTGGCCAAATTTATCATTCACTCAGGCCCTAAGCGCCCGTCACAGTCATCGGGCCTGAGCGCCCATCACAGTTCATTAAATCATCTGCAATTGCAATCAGTAAATCATTCATTCATTGCGGATTCTCTGTGTTGAAAACTAAAATCTATTTTTTTTCAGGGGCTTTGCACTACTTTGCAATTAGAATAAAATGTTTCATAAAAGGTTGTTTTTTGTATGATCTCTATAGCTTTAACCCAGAAATGGTGGCAAACTCTATCCCAATAAAATATATACCTTATTTTTTTTTATTTTTTTTTGCTGCTACAAGGTGCTAATCATATGGGGTTTGTTCACCAAAAATTACCACAGGACTTACACCAAATTATGTCTGGAACATTTTTAATTCAGTTGCTTTTACAAATGTCTCATGGGTCTTGATTAAATGCTGTAATTAGATTTGGAAAGGTAATTAATTTTCCCTGTACGACTAGACACTGAGATTGTGCTATGACGTTATCCACCCAATTGAGCCAAACCTTTTCATTAACAACAGCATGGGCTAGATTCTCAAAGCTATTTAGTTAACTACAAGTCTTGATTTGCACATTTTCTTTAGAAAGTACTAAACTCATCCAATAATATTACAGTACCAGAATTTAAAAAAAAAATAAAGGAAATGGTTCCTTTATAACAACTGTTCAAAATAAGTTTTGTTGCCATATTTAATGTAGGTAAACTGTGTTGTAGATATAACTAGGCTTGATCCTATGATATTTTTTAATGTAGGTAAACTGTGTTGTAGATATAACTAGGCTTGATCCTATGATATTTTTTTATACTCACAAAATAGTTTAGCAAATTGCTCGCCTTTTAAAGAAACTTTTTTTTTGTATAGCTCTCAGGTTCTTTATTGATTGTTAGATAAAACAAAAGACACAGTGAAGTTTGTGAATTGCTATTTCTGAAATTACCATGCTCCTCATCACATGTACAGTGCTTTTGAAATAAGCAATTCATTGCCAGTGATTTATATGTTTTTATGTACTTAAACACAACAAATTATAGTATAGAAATATCAGACTACCAGGGAAACTGATGTACATAACACAATCATTTATTTTTGAATCACAGTAATAAATCTTCCTACATAATACATGTACAGGGTGGTAAAACTTGACCAGTTCCCAAATATACTGGGGAAAACTGGTTGGCATTGAGCATTATGGAGGTGCTGTCATAACATGTGGATAAGTGCTCAATGTCACCACCATCTGCACTGACTTGATGACTTTACCCATAGCAGAGTGCAGCAAATACACAGGAATTGCCATACTTCATGGCAAATAGCATCATTCAAATCAGCCTAAGTCTGTGACTATTGTCAAAAGATATATACCACAAACCACAAGATCCCTGAAGGCTAACAGTGTCTTCACAGGCTTACTAATGTGTGGCAGTACTCTGCCTTCCATCAACACTGTTGGCTTCAGGACACTTGTCTAACGAAGACTGAGGATTTAAAAAATGGATAAACAGTATGATGTTGTTATCATGTCGCCATTATTGTACAGGATGCATTGTAATATAATCCTTCAGTGAAATATGGCAAACCAAAGAAACTGTAACCTTAACATCATGTCAGGTCTGCTTCACAAATGCTCATGTTTTTTTTTTTTCTTAATCCAGATGACACAGCTGCAGGTGTTCACATGTCATGTATGAAAACTGCAGATGTTATCCAATCACCCCTTTAGACCTCAAAATAATCTCCTTAAAGCATAATGTATTGCTTGGGCAAAATGTGCGTATTCATACAATGTGTATTGAATGTGCACTACTAACTGCCCGCCTCCCCCCAATAATAATAATGTAACGACCCGGACAATTGTATTGTTGCAGGACTTGTTGTCTGTCCCGTTTGTCTTGTCTATCTTTTATGTTATGTGTATTGTAAGGGGAACGGGTCACGCCGTTAGTTGGCAGTGGGAAAAGGGGGACTGCACACCATGGGTCGATTGGTTGAGCCGGACAGTGGCGGGAGATGAGGGGAGTTTATATAAGGTGGTGGATGAGTGACAGAGGGGAAGAGACGGAGAGTGAGAGAGAGTGACAGCGACTTGAGAGAAAGCGAGAGAGATAGCAATAGAGGATAAATAAGGGTTTGTTGTTTTAGTGGCGTGAATTCCGTCCCCTGACAGGAATTCTCTGTTTATTCAAATAAAAATTCGAGACCGAGAATTCCACACTGTCTCCGTGAGTCCTGCTTCAAAACCTGACGAAAACGCTACAATAATAATAATAATAATAATAAACAATATTATTCAAGTCAAATATATGTTTATTTGTATAGCTCAGAAAAGAATAACTTTAAATAGACAGAGTTATAGGCTCCAGGCTACAGCATAAAATGAAGCCATTTGATTTTTTGGGGCTTTCTTAAGTCCTAGCTATTATTATTATTATTATTATTATTATTATTATTATTATTATTACCCAGAAATCGCCCGGCAGGTTGTATGGACATTGCTTTAAACCTACACCTAATTTTAGTTTGTATCTATTATTTTTTTGGTCACATAGGTTGTCAACATAATTAGCCATGTCCATCAGTCGTATGTTACACAGCTTGACAACGGTTTGTTTTCAGCGGCTACCGGTTGCTATGCGGAAGTCACTTGACTCCACGCAAACCTATAGGGGAAAGTAAAGTGGAATTGTGCTTACATTTGTTTCACTTTGTCAAGAAAAAAGACTTGTGTTGTCATAATTTAAATAACATTTTTAAAAAAATTGGAGGGGGTAGGAATTTTGAAGTTTTTTTAAACGTTGTGAAAATACAATTTAATATTTTTGTAAACAGCTTAGCAAGACGATTGTCTCTGTGTATCGTGCACGATTGCAGCACTAGGCTCCAGGAGCTGCACCGCAGGCTGTGTGAAAGAGGAAAAACGCTGTCTCACTGAGGGTTGGGATTTTAGAAAAGTGTTTATTCAATTTAATTTTGTTTGTTTGTTTATTTGTTTATGCAGTTATGGCGGCTTCATGACTGCCTGTGTTTAGAGCCTGCAGTCACTCCATGTGGTATTTCTTTAGCATAGTGTAGCTCGCAGTGCTGTTTTTTCCACCCCACAATCACAATTATTTATAGTTATTAAAAAGGCAGCATTTCTCTGGTTTGCCTACGCTTGCCTCAGTAAATTCATTGCATTTTTTTTTAAGTAAATCGTTTTGATCGCTATGTTTTAATTGCTATGTTTCACTTACTGTCTGATTGTGAGATATTGTAAATAATAAGTTAAACTAATAATTTCTTACGATGTTCTAATACTGTAGTTCTTTTAGTGGTGTATAATAAATAGTCTTGATTGCGTCTTTTGTTTGATATTGGTACTGCTTTCTCTGCATTGCATTGTAATCGTTTGACAAAAAAAAAATTGCATTATCGTTCATTCCACTTTGTTGTTGTTAATGGTTACAGTAAATAGTTCCATTGTTTTTCGTAGATCTTTGTAGAAAAGTTGACTAAAACTGTAACTTGACTAAAACTCTCATTCTGTTTCACTGCTAACAATGCTTTTTTTTTTTTAAAGGCAACTCTTTTTTTAAAATCAAACTGAACCCAAAAAGCGAGCAAAGTTAAATTGCTTTAATCCCCATTTTGAAATCCTAGTGACTTGTTGCAAAAATGATTTCACCTGTTATGTTTTCTCTTAATTGTGTTTTGTGAATCTCGGTGAATCAAACAGAGAGTGTCATTCAAGTTACAGGAAGAAAAAAAAAACACAACAAAAGCGATCTTGTTTTACAATCAACACTTCTGAGAGTTTAACTAAGAAACGATCAAAACAAACTTAAAGGAAAAACGAAAATGAAGAGCCCTACTTATAGTAGAACTTTGTTACAAAATACAGCACAGGACTGCACAGTATATATTATACACAGTGTAAGTGAATTTTGCATGTGTGTTGCATAGAAAACTGCACATTGTTGCATTGTTTTGTCACTCAGGACATTTTTACAGTGTAAATAAGTGTAAAAAAAATGAGTTCTAAACAACTTCCGGGTTTGCACCCATCCACTTCCAGTTTGACGAATACATACCCGAATTCATAAATTAATACAAATATGAATACTAATAGCATGGGCATGAATACAGATACAGATAATGTCTCTATGTACCACCTCTAATAAGGAGGTACAGAGCCCTTCTTCAGAACCACGACCAATCCCTCCTGATATTGTAGGACAGAAAATAAGCCATTTGTGTTAGGTACACTATGTTTAACGTGTGGTGTCTACACCTTTTAATTACGCTTGACTTAATGAACATTTGCATTGGCACTTTTAGGGTTCCTGAGAGAGACACGTGAGCAAGTAAATAGCTTCAATATCCATTTTGCTCTGTACATCTAATACTGTATGCTCTCTTAATAAAGCCTTTTGAAACCACTTCTTGTGTATCGACATGTATTACACAAGGCTTGCAATATAAACATCTCAATTAATATGCTTAGTTCATGTTCATAACCATTATGAAGCACACCTCCATGTGATGGATAACTGAATTGGATATGTATGGGTTAATCAAGTAGCAGCACCCAAAGGGAATATTTATACACACATCATTAGTAAACACAGGCCAGAACTATTTAGGCTGGACAAGTGTTAGCATTCCTAATGTTATCAGGCACTGCTTCATGGTTATTTAATTTATGCAATGCTATAGAATAAAACGCAAAAAAATTGCACTACATGTAAATTGTTTACAATAAAATTGTTTCCAGTTTCTTCTAGTAGATATAATATTCAGGTTGAAGGTTATATTCTTGTTATTAAATTATCCTAATGGTTGTTCATTAGTGCAGTGTGGAGTAGTGGTTAGGGCTCTGGACTCTTGACCGGAGGGTCGTGGGTTCAATCCCCGGTGGAGGACACTGCTGCTGTACCCTTGAGCAAGGTACTTTACCTAGATTGCTCCAGTAAAAACCCAGCTGTATAAATGGATAATTGTATGTAAAAAATAATGTGTAAAAAATAATGTAATTGAATGTACAAAATAATGTGATATCTTGTAACAATTGTAAGTCGCCCTGGATAAGGGCGTCTGCTAAGAAATAAATAATAATAATAATAATAATTAGTACTGGGATTTCAGTAACAAAACTGAGGTGCTGTTTGAACTGAACATGTCTATTACATCTAAGTCAATTGTGAAGCAAGATTATACAGGACCTTGAACTGGGTTAATCACCTTAGGAAGGTAGTTTTAACCACAGCTTAAACAGAGCAGGTGGAAAATCTAGCCCATTGTCCCAATACAATATTTACTTTATGTATTTTGTCTGTACAAGGATATCCCCAAATATTGTAGGTAACTAAACCTCGTTTTTATGTGGGTTCAAGAATTACTTCAGCAATTAAAGAAAAATGTCTGGGGAGTGCATTATCCATATACAACAGATATGCTTTCAAATTAAATGTAGTTAATTAATTTAACTGGTATATTATAGAATGTGTGCCAGATACTGCACTTCATTAATCAACAGATCTGTTGTATAAAATGCTGCCAGAAACCATAATTGTAAACATTCCAGTCAAGTCACATATCCCCCTCTGACTCAGAGAAAAAAAAATGCTGCAGAGGAACTGTAACCTACAGATTTTCATGTGGCACAATAATTATATATCTCCCAATGCTCCCCCTTATTTGTTTTTTCAGATACTGTATTTCAGTTTTCAATCAGCTGCATTGTTTATTTGACTTTTTTTTAATTAATAAACCATTTTGTTGAACAAAACTCCAAATTGATGTACATTTCATTGCTGTTTGTTTTATTATTTTTAATAGAAGTTGTATGCTAACTGTATTAAAGCTGACGCAGTAACTGACTAGGGTGGTTAGCTGCACAGAATGGGGGTTTGTGGCAGGGTGAAAGCCCTGCCGGTTCACTGGTGTGGGTGTGCGTGGAGAATATTGGGTTGGCAGGGAGGGGGTTAAATTCCTCTCTGCAGATGCACGTGGGAATGTGGCTGGAGTCGTAAATTGAATAAGTGATTATTAATTAGGCTCCAGTCACAGGGTATAAAGAGGGTGTTAATGGTGTTGGGTAGAGTGTTAATGTTGGTGAAGGTACATGTCGCTGTGTTGCTGTGTTTATGTTCGTAAGTTTTTGTAGACCTTTTATTTGGCCCTTGTACCGTTTGTTTTGTTAAATGTGTTTTTGTCTGTACTGTCTTTGTTATTAAACGCGCACGATATCACTTCACTGCAGCTTCCTTGTCTCTCCGAGTCTCTCTTCCTGCTGGTAACAGCTTGGCTGTGATGCTGCCCTGTCACAGTTTTTTTCAAAAAGTTATATTTTCATTGTGTAAGTGGGCCTTTCCATACATGAAAGAATCCATTACCCAGCTACATATACATTTTCAAAACATGGAACTTTAAGTAAGTCGTTTTGCCTTGCCATAAAACTGTCTTACTGGGCTAGATTCTCAAAGCTGTTTACTCTAAACAGCTTTGAGAACGTAGTAAACGTCTAAAACAAATAGGGAACTTCATTAAGTACCGGAACGATGCTACACCCCTGAAGAGCATTTTTTTTTCTTTTTACACTTACAAAGAAGCCAAGTGTCTCGAAGCTCTCTATGTCCATAAATGCAAAAAAAGCTCTGTTGCTGTATGAATAATTCATGGCATGGGTAGCTTTATAAAATGTTGGTAATTACATTTTCTGCATTCTAGATGATTTGCACACAAATGGAATCAAACTTTGTCCTATTTCATTACATAACTTAAACATTAGTTTGGATGAAAGGCCATATGAGTGCAGTCAATTGCACCAATGGTTTTTGGCATATCAGCTTCTTGGAAAATCGGTGTTGCATGACTTCTGTCAGTGCGAGAATCGACATCCGGTTAAAGAAGCTCCCAAAAGTCAAACATTGTTTCTTTGTCAAACCGGTAGTGTTGTACAACACTTTCTCTCACGCTCTACCATGTGAGAGGGCAGCAACAAGCCACTAGTACAACTAACCTTCTGTATACGTTAATACACTAAAAAAAGTGCACTACACTGTCACAGACTGGTTTTTAGAAAAAAAATAAAAAAGATATATTGTCTGCAGATCAGTTCAGTGCCCATTTTTTGCTGACTCACAATGGGATCGAGCCATTTCTTCAGTTAACAATAATCTTCTACTGATGCATACTTCTGAATACAAAGAAATCAAGTTGGAGTGTGGTAACATTTCCTAGGGTTAATGCAGGTCTGACCTTTACTAAAATGCTAGCCTTTAAATAGAAAATTATCAAGTGTAATAAAATCCCATTAAGAAGCTCATGATGAGAACTAATTGGTTCTGAGATTACAAAGTGATGATCAATCATGCAATGTACCAATGCTTGCAATTACTTTAGAAAGTTAGTTACGAACTGAATTGTACTTTGAAGTCTTCAGTATATCCAGGGGTAGCGTGATAAGGCCTGTTACTTTTAACTCACTATCAATTTAATCAGTTACTATACAGTGTATGTGTAATGTTGACAGTAGGTGACCTACTGAAGTGTAATTGTATTTTATGTAAATGATACAATTATGTGATTTTAATAAATAATATGTCTGTGTATTACTGCTGTGACTGCTGCCACTGCTGATGTTTTATTTATAAAACCTGACATGTTATCTCAATGCCTTACGTCCTGGGGAAATATTTAAATTAGTAAAAAAGAAAGTCTCCTGCTTTTTATTTTGATACTACTTGTGATATTTCTGTGCATCTTAATCTTTCATGTTTTAACATTACATTTTTTTGGCCCTGTTCATATTCTTTTGTAGATCTCAGGCTGTTGTGTTTTGTTTATAAAAGTGTTATTTAAAATAATCATATTCAGGTACCCAGTGGCTCACCTAGTAAAAGCTGTTTGGAGTGCAGAGCCTTACAAGCATGGTTGAAATCCCACAGTCTTGGCTGGGGACCCACAGGGAGTACTGCATTGATCATTATGCTCCACAGGGTTTGAGATCAAAGTTTGTTTGTGCTGCTTAGCAACTTCCCACTTCAGAGCCCACTACTGTTAAGGTGCTCCACGAGCCCAGGTGGACATTTTCCAGGCACTGGGAACCGATCTTCAGTTTGTTGGGTGAACTAATTAAAATCATTGTATCGATATGTTACTCAGCTTTTCAACGCACAGGAAGTGCCTTTAACATTTTTTTTCACAAAACTTTGTTTGAAAGTGTGGTTCTTTCAGTTGTTATCTGTCTAATTAATTCTTCTTTTTGTTATGCACAATTTTCCACATGTTAAACTGTGTATTATAATCAGCCATTCCATAAATAGCACAGTACGAAAGTTGATTAGTATATTTACACAAGACAACCAAGCCCCATTTCTTTCTTTTTTTAAAATTTTAGAGTGACCAATTATTATTTTTATTTATTTTCCCCCAATTTGGAATGTCCAATGATGTTTTTTCTCCTCACTGCAGTGAGTCCCCACACAGCACAGACGTTCTAAGGGCATGTGAGCGTCCTCCGATCTCACAAGCCTAAAGCCAGAATCACTTTTACGCCGAACAATCCAGAGCAGAGGTGGGCGGGCTCTGAGAACAGAGATCAGCCCTGCTTTTTATCCACTCTGAATGTGCTCGGTGTCTGGCCAGTAGGGTTTGCTGTTGCGCGATGAGGGGAAGCAATCTCTGCCAGTTTCCCATCCCCCATCAGAGCCAATGTGACACCCCCCTCGGGGTCCCCAGCAAAGCTCAGCCTCTTTGCACAGCCCAGATGCGAACTGGCGCAGTCCAAGCTGTGCGGCAGTGCTTTAACTGCATGAGCCACTAGGGGACCCCTCAAGCTCCATTTATACAGCACATGTTCACTGTGCTGCTTCAAACCTTCACTAAATTAGATTTACATTTTTAAAATAAGTCTGTTGAGGGGCACAATACATGGAAAGGAAAACCCCTGTTTTTTATTTTTACATGAAATGAAAAATAATTAAACCACAGGAGACTCCAGCTCCTTCAAGAGTTCAACGTGGTTTACACAATTTACACAAGTCACAGTGTAATCACGTACTCACTGCACTGCGCTATGCAAACCTGTGTTGCTCTTCATGTATGAAAAGCGATCTCCGGTCATCATTTGAAAATACTGTATCCCAAATAAACAAAGTGACATAATTAAATTAAATGACATAAATAGCATTGGGAAGAACCGTCTCTCAGAGTTGTATACCATTTAAGCAGAAATTCTGATTATTAGTATCCCGATTCGGAAATGCCGACTGTATTTACTCTTTTTCAGATGGAGTTACACAAGCATCAATTATACAAATCATTTTCATTCCTGTACAACTGAAATATGTTCCTTGTCCTGTCATACAAAGGGAATGCTCCTCACGTAAAATAAATAAATAAAATTGCTGCCAGCATACCAAGTTGCAGATGCAACAAAAATGACCATTTAAAAGTAACCGAGATAAATGAAATATTTTCTGGTTTGGTTGCTGATATATATATATATATATATATATATATATATATATATATATATATATATATATATATATATATATATATATAAGCCAATTTCTGTGAAAGGTTGCTAGGTTCAGGTTTGTGTTCAGTTCAGCTGTGTAAAGCTGAATAAAAGTTCAATACATTTATTCAGAAATCTCTTGGGTACAGAAGTGGTTCTGTTATCTTATGAGGCTGTGCTGTGAATCCTCTTGAGTGAAACATTACAAATTATCAGGAACATACGAATAACCTTCAACAACAACAACAACAACAAAAACATCTTGCAAAAACATCATTATGCCTTCAGCTTTTAAATAAAGAGAGTAAATAAATAAAGTTAAACCAGAGAGTAACATTGAAATCAAAACAGAAGCATTATAGTATTCTTAACTCGTAACTACTATCCACCAAAAAAGTAAATTAAGTACTATCCACATCATGTATTTGGTAATAAATAGACAAATTAAATCATTTCTTTAAATGTCTCTTTAGCAAAAGAAAACAACACTATGCACATATTTCAGAGCAGTTTCATTGCTTAGATGCAATTGGGCACATGTGACTGGTGCATCTTTTCCTTTTGAACTTTGGTGTTGGTCATTCTGTGCTCAATAATGGGACAAGCTATGGCTTTCCCAAGTGCCTTGAGTTATGCAGATCGTGTTAGACTGATTTGGGGCTGCAGATATGTAGAGAATGTGAATTTATCCCACCAATGTTTACAATGGCATGAAACAGTGACACTGGCCAAAATAAGTACAAAATAAGTAAGAATAAATATTTTTTATGACAAATGCATCTGCAAACAATGGAAAAGTTTTGTTCTTTCCTTTTGCAACATATGAATTTCATATGATCCTGGAACTAACTCCTAGTAGCTCCAATATGAATTCTAAATTGCATGATTGATCAAGAAATGCCACGCAAGTACTATCCACGAATCCCCTGGACCCAAATACCCACCTGTGCATAAACAGCCCAGCAAGAACATCACCATACAACTGGGCATTTTAATAGTGCTCTGGTTAGTACTTACAGGTTAAATTAATCATACCATGTAACGGGGGGGGGGGGGGGGGGGGGGGATCTGTGCTGACTATCTGGTGCATGTGTGGTACTGGAGGAAGGGTGCAGTGTCATGGCAGTGACACGGAGAGGTGGGGAAGAGGGTGTGTTGGCTTTCCCTCGCTCTGAATGGCTGAGAGGCGGGCCTTGGGGGATTGCTCGGCCCATAAGTACTACGCTAGCTTATGCATTCGGGAGGCTGTAATTGGAAAACACACAGAGATGCCAGCTGAGAGGGCCAATGGTTAGAGCGAGCGACCAAAACAGGCAAGCACGGCTAAGGAAAACAGCCAGAAAAAAATAAACAATTTTATTAAAATCTATTGTTACATACCCAAGGGGACATGTGTAGTGATAGGGGAACCTTAGCCACCCCAGTGTATAGTGCATAAGAGCGTAGGACGGAGATCCCGAGCTGACCTGCTTAGCGGAAGTGGGGGCACTGCGTAAGCTGCACCTTTATTTTGTAGTTTTATTACTATGTTTTATTTTCCCTTTTCATTTCTCCTTTTGTTTTCATTATTATTTTGAGCATCTGTGAGTGTGCCAGGTTTTAACTGTTTTACCAGTATTGCTATTCCTGTGGTCCTGTTTACCATTGCTGGTACTCAGGCCATGGACAGCAGCGCCCTCTGCGTGCAATAAGACAAACGTCTAAAATAATAAAACTGGGCACCAGTGTGGTGCTTGCAAATAAAACTTCTGTCTCCAGTGTCAGTGAATTACCAACCACCCTTCCACACACAGTAAATGTTTTATTGCAAAATCTGTTTCTAGCACCAGCACCAGATAAAGTTGAACAGCCTTACTTTTTAATCACACTGTATATGTATTAATAGAGTGGACCTGAGTTGAGGTTGATAAAAAAAAATAGCTCTATACAGGCCCCTGTGTGCTATTTTGAACAAAAATACTACTACTATCTTTTAATCCCAGAAATTTCTACAGCTCAGCATTTTCACTATCCTGTGGCTAAACACAAAATGCACATTTTGAACAGTAAAGAGGGTGGATGTTTTAGAGCTTTAAGAATAGGTAGAGTAAGGCATGGAGAACATTATCCTCTAAATAAAGACAACTTGCAGAGAGAGAAATACATACAACGTACCATTGTTTTTTTTTATTTAAAAGCATGATCTCTTAAAGATGAACTATGGTAAATAAATTGAGAGTATAAGATATTGACCACTGGTCCATTTAACATGGAAGAACTATCCTGCAATTAACACTTAATCATATTTGTGCATTGTAGATTTACTAGAAGCAAGCAATAAAACTGGAACTTAGCAATCAATATTTATTATTAAAGTCTACATTTAGTATAGTAAATGGCACAACACAGTATTGGCGTCTGACTGGTTGAAATTTAAAGATGTGGGACGTTTTTTACTTGACCATGGTTTGGAATAAAGCTTGACACGTTAAAGTAGAGAAACTTTATTAACTTTGCACAAACCCAAGATTTGTCAAGTCGGTATATGTAACTTAAGTTATGAATATAAAGACTAATCTATGGCCAAAAGTTTTGCATCACCCTATTTAATGAACACATTTTGCTTCATAAAGTCAAATGAAACCTGCTGCATAATATTATTATGGGCAGCAGTGTGGAGTAGTGGTTAGGGCTCTGGACTCTTGACCGGAGGGTCGTGAGTTCAATCCCTGGTGAGGGGACACTGCTGCTGTACCCTTGGGCAAGGTACTTTACCTAGATTGCTCCAGTAAAAACCCAACTGTATAAATGGGTAATTGTATGTAAAAAAATAATGTGATATCTTGTAACAATTGTATGTCGCCCTGGATAAGGGCGTCTGCTAAGAAATAAATAATATTATATTTAACATATTGAATTACATATTGTAGTTTTCCATATACTGTGCTGCTTCAAACTTTGACTTTTTAAAATCTAATATGAAATACTGTACCACTATTATGACTTCCAGTAGACTGTGCAATATAATTTTGTAGTTTATTTGATTACAAATAAAATATTTAAATTATATATATATATATATATATATATATATATATATATATATATATATATATATATATATATATATATATTGTATCTCAATCCTAAAATTCTAGGTGATGCAAAACTTTTGGCCATAGCTGTAGCTGTTACTGTTTGTTTTGCAGCATTTGGAGAACCAGATGTCAGTTGTGCTTCGAATTAAAAAATTAACATTTCACTGTCAAACACTTGATCAAAGACATAATTCATTTCACAAACATATGCCTAATTTACTACGGCAACTACTGGCATCCACCCAAAGCATTGCATCCTACTGTCTTTGATGCTGAATCCAGCTGAACAAATCTAAGAAATATATGTACAAACAATACATCTGTTTACTGTTTAATTGCTTTCTTTTCTTTACCAGTGCCTACTGTATATAAGTGGCAGGAAAAAACAAAACAAAAACATGGCTGACCTTTCTAAGAATTCCATAAATACATTCTGAAGACAAATTAAGTTGAAACTGATTTGGGTGATTAAAAATTGACCTGCATGAAAATTACCATTTTGAGCTAGCTCTACTACTCACTTATTACTTAAACTCAGTTATTCATTTTAAAAGATAGCCCCACATCAAACAGTGTAAGAGAACCTTCCAATTGCCTTTTTACATATGGATTGCATTGCAATATTTGAAATATTTTACTACCGATTTCCCCAGTGTGTATTTTTATTTTTATTTTTTATTTGTAATTCTGTACATGTATAATAAGAAATGTGAGCTTTATAAAAATTGGGTTATTATTAAGTAATAAAATGTTTTAGATAAATGATAAATTACTGCACAGCTTGGGGCTGATTACCTCTTAAGATCAAAGCACATCTGGGTAAAAAAACAACTTATTGGCCTTACTGGCAGTTAAGGACTTCAGGCCACTTAGATAATCCACCCTTTTATTTGTTTTATTGTCAAAACTAACAGCAATTAAACAAAATGAAAAGATAGTATAATTATCCAATTTTGTTGTAATTGGTGGGTAGTGGTTGCATGAATGAGTTTTCCCAGCCTGTTTGAGTCGCTGTCGACAAACCATTGCTTCTGGAAAAAAAATGTAAGCACTGCATTATTCTTGTACTTATGGAAAAAGAAGTCACGTTAATCAACTTTCAGTGTGTATAAAACACATACAGCAAGTTTATTTAAAATAAAAAAATAAAAACATTAAACTGCAGTATTTCTTCAAGACGACTGTTTATAACCAAATACAGTGGGACTGGTTTGACCTGCAAAAGGATACATTAAATAAAACATGTATTTAAAGTTGAATATGTTTTGTTTTCTTTTGAAAACACTGAGTCATTCAATAACACTCTTTAGGGCTGAAGGCTCCTGAACCGTGATGTTATTCCAGAACGACTGGGAGGTAATGCTGGACAATTTCTCCATAGCGTTCTCCTGAAAAATGCCAGAATCAGTCATGGGAGTTTCACAAACTGTTTGGTAACAGCTGTTTCATGAGCTAAATATTTACATTTAAATCAGTGTGCCATGACCTCCACTGTTATTTGTAAAGAGGCACAGGAGAGTTGATTGTTTAGTATATTCATTTTTAGAAGTTAATGTTTCTAGCTGGACAACTAATGCAGACTAGACAGACGGCAGAACAAGAGATAATTTCTCAAGAGCTAAATTCCAGGAAAAAAGAAAATACCTTCAAAGTTGTAATCAGCTGTGAGATACATGTCCGTACCTATGAGATGGCATAGCTTTAATGAATCTTGATACTACAGATATTTAACATTCACTGCCTACAGTGAATCCAGGGCTTCCAACTGGTGGTGCCACTCGAGGGGTAATGTTAGTAAGGAAGTCCTTATAAAAGATGATATACTGCTTGGCTAAAGTGTTCCAGTAATTCTCTACTTAGGGTAGTGGCAGACCATCAACCTAATTCAGGCTTAATGCCAAATTCTATTCATATTTAGCCTGTGGGAAAAAATGCAATAAATGGAGCGTGATTTATTTGAATCCAGTTCAACTCATGATCAGTGATGGTAATGAATGTATACTTGATTCTTAAATATAATGTTTACGTAAACAATTACACAGGGTGATTCAGAAGTCACTGGACAAGGGAGATGGACACATGGATAAAGACACAAGTTACAGACACTTCATAGATTACCAATTGTCCAGTCACTTTTGTGGAAATTTGCTTACAATAAATTGGCATTCTGTGACCATGGGTGTATTCTGTATCTCTTTTTGTGAATGTGCTGCCTGTTTAGATCTGTGGCACACATGATCTGACTTGCAGCAGCATCTAAAATGCCTTTCAAGAGCTCCATGCTCTAGCATTATTGTAAACATGGATACTGTGCTGTTTGTGTTTGTAATTGCTGAAGAAATTGGTGCAATAGAATTAGCACTAGTATCCTTCACCTTCAACAGGGTCAACGATGTAGAAGAGTGGAAAAAAAAAAATTCTGCATGTTTATGCAATATGAAATATAATTGTATACACATGCAGACTAAATAAAATATACATTTTCACGAAAGAAAATGACAGCAATCTTTTCAATTGTATGCCATCTTGTGATAATATTAAAGGTTGAGTCTATTTGTAAAAATATTAGACATTTAGCATGTTTAACAAAAAAGGGAACTTAATGCAATGTTTTGTATGCCACTGTACAGTGTGTTAAGGGTGTAGTGCCCCATGCAATTTTTTTTTTATTTACATATTTAATTTAGTTGTTACCTGAGCTGATGTTGAAAATATCAGCTCTGTAGTTGTGTCCTGTAAAATATTATCATTGCAACAAAATCATTGGTACTTGAAATTTCTGTTTAGCTATTTATACCAAAGTTGAATGTCTTCTATAATTTGTTTTTTTTAGAAATGTTCCCAAAATCAGTGACAAAGTCATTTTTGGCTAAATGCGGGATAAGTTGAGGTTTGCGTTTATATTTGATATGTTGTACATATTTATGAATACTAAAAATATGATTGCACTTATTTAACCAGAGTCAGAGGCAGATAGGTAAGTGATCCTGCTTCAAGTAATTAACATTAGCTGAATTTAAGTAACATTATAAAAGGTGGTGGTGTTTTAATTAGGTGATTTACTGTTTGTGATTAGTACCAGGTGAGTGTGGTTAAATTGAATAGAGGTTGATTTTCAATTTGATTGGTTTACACATAGCAGTTATCCATCTAGTTAGTATAATAGACAGCTAGCCTATTTGTGCACCAGCGCAAAGCACCAACCAACCGAAGAGCCTCTCTACAAAAGAGCCGGGAGTCTAGCTGTAGGAGTCCAGCGAGGAGAGACCTGCGAGGAGAGGCTGTTGGAGTAAATCCGAACCTAGCAGCACTCTGGAAGACGCCAACTACTAGACAAGTCTGTACCCTCCCCCCACCGCTCCTGCCCCCACTACTACTGTACCTATCTGTCTCACCTGTCCAGTTATAAGAACATAAGAAAGTTTACAAATGAGAGGAGGCCATTCAGCCCATCTTGCTCGTTTGGTTGTTAGTAGCTTAATGATCCCAGAATCTCATCAAGCAGCTTCTTGAAGGATCCTAGGGTGTCAGCTTCAACAACATTACTGGGGAGTTGGTTCCAGACCCTCACAATTCTCTGTGTAAAAAAGTGCCTCCTATTTTCTGTTCTGAATGCCCCTTTATCTAATCTCCATTTGTGACCCCTGGTCCTTGTTTCTTTTTTCAGGTCAAAGAAGTCCCCTGGGTTGACATTGTCTATACCTTTTAGGATTTTGAATGTTTGAATCAGATCGCCGCGTAGTCTTCTTTGTTCAAGACTGAATAGATTCAATTCTTTTAGCCTGTCTGCATACGACATGCCTTTTAAACCCGGGATAATTCTGGTTATGACTGTCTCTCACATCCCTGTTATTCTGTCCTCTCACTCCCGTCCTCAGTCCTCTCTCCGCCGCTGCTCCCCTAACCCCTCTAACCTCATCCCTCTGCCTCTCCCCCCTCCCACTCTCTCCCCTCCCGCACTCTTTCTGGTGCCCTCTGTAATTGTCACTCCTCTGCTAACAAAGCTGATTTCATCTCTGCCTTTGCCTCCCGCCTCTCTCTCGATTTCCTTGGTCTCACTGACTCTCTCCTGATAACACTGCAACTCAAAACAAATAGTTAGGATAGATTTGACCGTGGGTCCCGTCTGGCTCGCAGAGAACCTTCCTGGCGGAGGACGAGGCCAACACGGCTGAGCCTGTAAGTTAGGGAAGTGAGCTTCACTTGCCCCCAAAAGAGGACCCCCAGCTCACCGCGATTGCAAAGAAGAAGTTAGTAAAGAAATTAGATGTTAATTAGTAACACTTAATAATGCAATGCTTGTTATATATATATATATATATATATATATATATATATATATATATATATATACATATATATATATATATATATAAATTTAAACCAATCTCACACCTCAGTTGAAAGGAAAACCTCCCTGTTCCTGGGGGAGCATCCGTCTGCTTGGTCCTTAAATGGTTAAAGGATTTGTTTTGTTTCTATAACTTTGTGAGTTGTAATAATAGTGTGGAAGAAAAGATAAACTGCAGTTTCTGAGTCTGGGTACGTTCAAGGGCGCAGACCAGCCTTGATCTGGGGGGCTACACCCCCTTCCCCCATTAGAAGCGGTTGTTCTCTCGCAGCCACTTTTTATACTCTGCATGACCAGACTTTGTCTCAGATCTGCAAGAATCTGCATGACTAGACCACACTCCATATAAAGAGCAAGTAGCTTCAGATAGATTTTAATATAATTTTGACATTTAATGATATTTTCAGTGGTTCCATTTTCCGTTTATTTTATTATTAATATTTCTCCAATAATGGCGGCTGTAGGGATACACACATTGAATCCTGGATACTTGCATTGAATCATGGGATTGATTGTCCTATCATAGCTTTCGCTGCACTCGCCGGCACTGCAGCTCCCAATATTTTCCACAGCTGCCAATATTTTGCGTTAATGTCATCCCGTTTCATATTAGAATGCTCATTCTGCTGCCCTCGACCAGGAATTCATTCAGCAATATTTTTGTCTCTTTCAGTAGTAGCCATAAACTCTCAACTGAAGCTACAAGCTCTCTGTAAGTTGCCGGTTCCAAGAGTGAAACTCTTCAGTTCTCTAGTCAGCTCATTCACAGCATTTCACAGTCTTAAAATATCAATTTTAAAAAAAGATTTCATGATTTAAACATAATATTTATTTCTTCCATATAGATGCAGCAGTCAATGTCAACAGGTCTTCCATTGCAGTGGAATCTTGTGTTCATTCTCCTCCCAGATGTATCTTTGCTCAAGATATATCTTATGCCGAACATAGTTTGTTAGTATGCCCGGACAGAGTGGAGGCCATCTCTCAAGTGGGACCACCAGAGGTTTCCTCTCCACTGAACGGTGAGATCAGTCTTTAATTGCCCTATCAAATAAAAGCGGTCTCTTCCTCTTCGAAGCCCTCGGTCGTGCCCAATGAAATAGTTTTACTTCAAAATGCGTTTTGCTGACTACTCTTACCAAGCCCTAAAGTCCCTGTGCAGCACACAAAAGGTGATTATAAAATCAAGAGTTACTATTTTGGAGTAAGAAAATCAGTTTGAGTCAGTGGGGTCTATTGATTTGATCTAAACAATGGTGACTCTAAATACCAAAATCACTTCTAATTGGGACGCTCTGCATTTTTTTTTTTTTACTGACAGAAATGCATTACAGAGAATTACAGGCACGGTTAGATTTTCATAACCTCTGTTCAGAAACTTGAATAAATGATGTATTTAGTTCAACCACTATTTATATCAATTGAATCGACTTCAGTGAATTTTCGGCAAACATAACAAGTGAAAAATGTCACCCCCCATAAAACAATTTACCTGTATAGTATGAATGAAACAATTTAAATCTTAATCTTATATGGCAAAAGAAAAAGGACATAGGGGACATTTGCGAAATAGGGAAAGAAAGGTTACATGTTAAAAACAGTTCAGAGAAGCTAATATGAAGAATTCAAACCCAAGATTCAGAAACTGGATACAAAGGGTGACAGAACTTATTGCAAAAAGGGAATTGAATGTGGGCTAGCAATGATGAAGTCAAAGGTGGTACAGTCAATCTTAGATGCCGACAGCAGTCAAAACATGCCTTATAGGGTGCAAGATTAGCTGAAAGAATTGAACATTGACTGATTGACGGGAATTCAGACAGTTGACAGGAGAAAGATTTAGCAACTTCTGGAAATTAGGAGTGAAAGGTCAAATGCAGCCCAGGATTTCAAAACACAGAAGCTGCAGGCAGCACAAGACTCACCAGTCACAGGGATGAAAAGGTCAATGTCATTGCAAGCCATGGGGATGGGGATGTAAGACAGTTCAGGCAATGGGAATAACAAAATCACAGGTGAGTCATGGGCAGCTTTGGCGATATGAATACAATTTCAGCAGAAAAGAGGCAGTTGTAATCAGCAACAGAGGTTTGTATCTTCAAAACAGTGAAACTCAAACTGACATGTAGGAGGCCCTTAGGAAAATGACAAAAAAGAATATTAAATAAGATTTACAGGAGTCTTTTGTAGATGTCATTTAAGGGACATGAAGCTAATGCATTAATTAATTAATTAATTAATTAATTAATTAATTAATTAAGTCTTACTCTGACAGCAATGCTATTCCTTGTTCTTGTTTAAAGCTGCCTGTGAAATAACCACATCTAGTAAATAGGTCTATTTAGTAACATGTCCCTTTCTACCAGTAGCCTTTAAAAAATAATGTTATTTGATTATGTGATGCCCATGATTTGAAACAGGAAATCCCCTGCTTGATTAACATTGAATCAAAGATAATTAAATTAAAATAAACCCCCATAACATATTGTAATAACCAGGTAACATTGGTTATGCCACTAAATCATGTACAGTAGATACAGTATTGGTTCTAGTATACACACAATTAAATTAATATCATCAAGACTAAATTTAGGTTATAACTACCATGCTTATACCATATATGTGGTTTACACCGCTTTATCACATGTGATTTACAATGCTGAACTGAGCTTTAACATACTTTTCTTTGCTACCATTTACATTCTGCTTGTTTTACTGTAAATTTATTTTTGTTATTTACACTATTGAGAATAATGCTGTCTTTAACCTTCTATCTAAAAAAAATGGTAATCAGAAATCAAATATTTTACAATATTGGCACGAGATGTTGGCTCTTACCGTGAACCTCTAAAAATGTAACCACTAAGCAGTATCTGAGAAAAAATTAAGTACTGTAATAAACCAGATACACTGTGCCTGTCGAATGCCCTTGGAATAAGTTTCAATGGAGAGTTATATATACTGCCAGCTGCTTTCCCTGCGTAGACACAAGCTGCAACTCCTTGGGGAGGAGTTCAAGAGATTATTTTTGTCATTTGCTTTTGAAAATGACTATGGCTGACAGATCAGGCACTAGCCAGTTTGTAGTATGTTGTCACATATGCCAGTTGCTTGCTAAAAAAACTTGCCTCAAACAAAAACCTAATAATGGGGCTTATCCACATATTTGTTTGCCCTATTCCTACTGTAAGCTCAGTTGTTAAAAATGACACAACACTAGTGGTTTCTGCTTTTTCAGTGTTTGCTGCATTGAAATCGTGTTTTGTCTTTAAATACCAGGTTTTACCTTTCAAAAGTATTACCTTTCAAATTGATCTATGTGCAAATATTTGCCCAGGATTTCACAGAAGACATTAGAAGGTCAACAAAGGTTGAATACATTCACTAAGATCTGTGTAAAGACTGCCAGAAGAAAAACATGCTGGGCATCTGCCAAGTACATCATCAAAAACATATTTTATGACCTCACTCTAATTTGAAGTCATTTGGCATCTATATACTTTAAACAAAATATGCATCAATTAATTAACTCTTTCATCAAGCTTTGATCAATCATAAAATGCACAACATACAAGGGCATTGTGGCCAGTAATAAATGGACACATGGCTTTGCATTATGTAGATTGTGTAAAACATAAAGGCTTCCTACAATCTTTATCACCTAGTTTGCCTTTGTGACAGTGACCTCCATAAAAGACAAAGAAGAAGAAAAAAGCAAAGCAATAATAATAATAAAGAAAACGTAACAGCTAAGCCAATAGAGTACTAGTTTTAGGTAGCATTGAATACTCAGAAACTTTGTTAATGATCCATTATCATAGTTTAACCGTCAGTGTGGAGTAGTGGTTAGGTTCTCTGGACTCTTGACCAGAGGGTCGTGGGTTCAATCCCAGTTGGGGGACACTGCTGCTGTACCCTTGAACAAGGTACTTTACCTAGATTGCTCCAGTAAAAACCCAACTGTATAAATGGGTAATTGTATGTAAAATATAATGTGATATCTGTATAATGTGAAATAATGTATAATGTGATGTCTTGTAACAATTGTAAGTTGCCCTGGATAAGGGCGTCTGCTAAGAAATAAGTAATACTGATATACATTAATTGCTTTTCCATTATAAACAATTTTACCTTACCTGAAAAGGTTTTCATGTTGTGTTTTGCCATTCTCTCATTTTTCCTTTTCAGAGAGACCCACCTCCTTCAGGGTTACCTGATCATGCATTTTTTATCTAGGTCCCAGAAATAAAATTCCAGCCATCAAAAGTGCTACTTGTAATAACACTGACTTGTTTTCAAAGGGCTGCAGGATTCAAGATTTACCTGCTTACTAATAACAATACACACTGAGATCTCCAGTTCTGAGAACTGTAATGCGTGAGATTATCTGAATACTAAATAAGTAACATCACAGCTAATATAAATCGTCCACACCCTAGTAATGTAATTAAGCATACAAAACAATCCCGTTCGCAAACTACAGCCTATCGATTGTCAGTAACTTACAAAATAAATGAATACATAAATAAATAAAATACATACATTTTTATGTCACTTTATATAAAAAAGACAAACAGTGACTGGATTCATTTTCTTGAGACCAGAGTTATTGCTCCCATCTGGGACTTTGTCAAAAGCTTTCTGGAAATCTAAATAAACCATGTAGTATGCTCTGCAATTATCCATTGTCAATGTTGCATCTTCAAAAAAATCAAGCAGCTTAGTTAGACACGATCTCCCTTTCCTAAAACCATGCTGACTGTCTGCCTGGATACTGCTAATAGGTAATTTTCCATTTTGGATCTTATTATAGTTTCGATAAGTTTACATATAATAGAAGTCAGGCTTATTGGTCTGTAGTTACCTGGTTCGGTTTTGTCTCCCTTTTTGTGGACGGTATTACATTTGCAAGTCTGTGGGTACATCCCCTGTGTCAAGAGACTGTTGCATGATCTGAGTTAGTGGTTTGTAAATAACTTCTTTCATTTACAGAGTATTATTGGGAGGATCTCATCCAGCCCAGGGGATTTGTTTATTTTAAGAGCTCCTAGTCCCTTTAACACTTCTGCCTCTGTTATGCTAAAAGTTATTTAAAACTGGATAGGAACAGGTCGGCATGTGAGGTATGTTGTCTGTATCCTCCTTTGTAAAAACCTGTGAAAAGTAATCATTTAATATATTTGCTATTTTTTTCTCTTCATCTATGATTTTGCCATTTGTATCTCAGACATTTTACTTCCTCCTTGAATGTACTTTTGATGTAATATTGGAAGAACTTTTTGGCATTGTTAATTTCTATCTCTCTCTCTTGGCCTTTCTAACTTCCTTTTTAACTTACGTTTGCAGTTCCATGTACTCTTTCTGTGTACTTTGTTCTTGGTCCCTTTTAAACGTTCTGTAAAGTGCCTTTTTTCTCTGGATATATTTTTTAATTGATCTATTAAACCATTTTGGCCATTTTGTTTTAGATTTTGATTTGTCTAATTTTGGGATGTAACGCCTCTAGTACTACATTTTTTAAAAATAGCCATGCTTTTTCTGTGGATGTGTTCTCTATTTTGCTCCAGTCTACTTTTGTTAGTCTCTGCATCATTCCCTCACAGTTGGCCTTTTTAAAATTGTAAACCTTAGCTTTAGTCATTACTTTTGTGGTTTTAAAAAGCACTTCAAATGAGACCATGTTGTGATCTGAGTTTGCCAATGGTTCTCTGACCTCTGTTTTAGTTAGTCTCTCTTCGTTATTTGAAAAGACTAAATCAAAGTATGCCTCCCCTCCTAGTCGGTGCATTGACAAATTGCATTGGGAAGCAGTCATTTGTCATTTCTACCATTTCAATTTTGTCTGTCGTGCTCCCCTCCAGGTTTTTCCATTTTATATGGGGGAAATTAAAATCCCCCATTAGTATGCACTAGTGGTTGAAAAAAAAAAAAAAAAAAATCCAAAACTGCCTTTATGAATTTATAAGATTCAGCTTGAATTTAATAATACTTGTTAGATTAATTCATCTCAGCCAAGTGAGAGCCTTAATTGAAAGAAGGCAGCATCTTATGCTTTTGCTGTGCTATATGAGGCTTCCCATCTCCCTCATTCTGTCTGGAGATCTAAAGTGACTGGCTTTGACAGTATTATTCCTAATCTAGATTTTAATTGAGGAGGAAGTTTGAAAAAATAAAACAAAACAAAATATTCTGAATATGAAATTAGCAAGTGAAAGCAACTCAGACATTTCAGATTTATTCAGCATAACCCAGAACAAGGACCACAGTAGGTTTTCATAGTAATGTGCCCACTTACCATGATAAATGGTGATGGACTCAGAAAAGGTTGTAAAAGTCCCTGGGAATAAAATATGCCTTCTGTGAAACAATGAAGGTGACTTTGGTGAATCAGACAGAATACATATAAAACATTTCCTTTATAAGATGATGCCTATAAGGCCAGAACAGGCCCAATGTTTGGCATTGGCATTGTACGCATTGGATTTGTTGAAGATATGGATGCCAAAAAAGCCATTGGAATATTTTCCAAGCCACTGCAGGATGGCTTATGCTCAATATTTTTTTTGCCAATTTTGAATTAACATTCCATGTCCCACTGCAATTAATAGCTTGACAAAAAGTTTATTTTAATTTGGACTTTCACTTGCACATTTCCATTCCCCTTCATAGCAACATGATGTGGCAAAATGTATTGGTAAAGAATTGTCTGATCAAGAAAGAATGACAATTTCACCATTAAACAAGTGATATTTAAAAAAAATCTTACTGCAAATGACCGTTTTATATGTCTACAACAGACTTAAAAGAAACTCCTTTAAATAACTCATAGATTAGAGCTTTGTAAAGTTAGAGCTTTATACTTTATATATTACAGTGAATTGCTTTCCTTAGTGGGCATACTGAATCTTCACAGTAGAAAGATAGGCATATATATTCAAACATTCAAAAACTGCAATTTAATGTTAGCTGGAAATACATGCCCTGTCGTATGCAGTATTTTTACCTGTCAATGCCTAATTAGTTAGATGACTATATTTGTTATTGCTATGCCACACGCTCTTCTAAAGCTGTCGCTAACAAAAAATGTCAACAATAGGATAATAAATATTCATATTGACACATTAGGCATTTGGCTAGCTTTCAAAGATCATTACATCCAGCCTGTTCCCCTTTTTTTTCAGGAAAATCAATTAGATTTCCTCCCTCGGTATAGGTTACGGAAATAGGAGCTACTAAATCACTGTACTGCAGGAGTGAGATAATAAATCATGGTTTACACATTTTTCAATTATGAGATGTAAATGTGAGACGGAAATGGTGTCTCATTTGATGCCAGTGTTGAAGGTTTTGACATCAGCCAGTGCACAGGAATAAGAATAATACAGTATGTTGGAACCTTATACTGAAATGGTTTACAATGCATGACATACCATTTCCAGTTTATATTCCCTGGAGATGTTTAATGCAGTACCCGCAGGGACAACATCAATGTTGTAACCTCCATAAACACCCATCACATTTAATTAAAGGACGCCTTTTCCAAAGCCTTGGTTTAACCGAGAAATATAATGGGCCCTATTTTACGACTTCATGCGTACCATACACCAGTCTGTATTTATATCTGCAGTTAAAAAAAAAAGGTTGAAAGCCTAAAGAGTGCTGTCTGAATGCAATCCCCAGCAATCACAATGTTATGAAATCATAAGCGTAAAGGCCAGTGCACACCAGTGTCTCCCTGAAGTAAATCCCATTGGTTGTATCAAAATTACTACCCATGACTAGTTCAGTTAAAAAAAATATAATAATAATACATAGCTGGTTTATTACCTGTGTTATGGTGCTGTTTACAGAAACATGAGGAAACAGCCCAGTGTACAGTGGAATACATAAAGATCTTGGACAGCTGCAGCACAATCGGCAGGTGTACAAGTGAATCAGCTCTTGGCAATGTGTCTGATCAAAGTAAGATGGATTAGTCTTCTATAGCTAATGTTATGCTTTTCTTGGCCTCCAAATAAAATTAAAAAAAAAAAAACAATTTTTTTTCCAGAGGTAAGCTTCTGCAGTCCTTAAAGGCAAACACCTTGTGTTACATTTTGGACAGGGGCTCTGTTTTACATTTCAAACCGTTCAACCTTTTATTATAGGTTATTCTCAATATTCAGATAGTAAGAGACACGTTGCGTTAAAATAAAAGAAAAAAGGGTAGGATTCAAACCCAGAACTATGGATTTACAAAGCAGTTGCATCCCCGCTATACCAAGGCCACTGTGTTTCCATAGTGCACAGAATCCTACCTATTGTAAAGATTTCAAAGATGACATCAGGGGCGTAGCTAGGATTAGATTTTTACTGAGGCAAAAAAAAAAGTTGAACAAACCTGTTGCAGATCCTTTTCATGTTACAAAGGTAAAAGTTATCATCTTATAAAGCCTGGAGACTGTTCATGCAAACTGCAAAGCAATATTAAGTCCCTTGGATGATGATGTTAATGTTAAAATTTGATTACCCATATTATTGCAAAGATTAAAACTAATTCTCCCAGCAAAACCACAGCAACCTAAAATGACCATATCGACACTGTCAGAAATATGTGATTTTAACAAGAATATAACATCAATATTAATAAGTAGATGGGTTCATACCTTTATTGACTTGCATTTGGTACACTGCTGGGACTGGTAACTGCTGCTGACTGGTAAGACTGGTGCTGATACTGCTGGGACTGGTGCTGACACTGGGACTGGTGCTGATATTGACTGGTGCCGACACTGTGACAGGTGCTGACACTGCTGGGACTGGTGCAGACACTGCTTGGACTAGAGCTGACACTGCTGTGACTGGTGCCGACACTGTGACTGGTGTCGACACTGTGACTGGTGCTGACACTGCTGGGACTGGTGCTGACACTGCTGGGACTGGTGCTGACACTGTGACTGGTGCTGACACTGCTGGGACTGGTGCTGACACTGCTGGGACTGGTGCTGACACTGTGACTGGTGCTGACACTGGGGACTGGTGCTGACACGGACTGGTGCTGACACTGCTGGGACTGGTGATGTTCGAGTACAACTTTCTAGTACTTTGACAAGATATTCACCAAAAATAACAACAACAATAATAATAATAATAATAATAATAATAATAATAATAATAATAATAATAATAATAATAATGTGATGTTCCCACCTCTGAACGCTGAACGTTTACATAGTTTCTCACACAATTCTAATATTCTTTTGTCAGTATAAATCAACGATAGGAAGCAGTACAGTACTCCAGGCGGGGGGAAGCAGTCGCAGAGGTCTTGGTACTGCCTAGCGCACAGGCCGGGTCTCTATAGATGCAAATACACAGCAACTATGCTATAATAAAACGCTATGCTATGGCAGGTAGGGTGATACTTGGACGAGCTGTCTGTCCAATTAAAGTGACAAGATAAAAAACAAACAAAAAAAAACAAACATACAGCCAGCTATCTCGGTTTAGCTACACATTTAATGTCTTCATAAAAACAGGTACTTGGATTTTTGCTGTGCTGGCGTTAAAACATTCTACATGAAAAAAAAAGATTTATCAAAACGTATTGCAGCTAAACATCATATTGCGCAGGGGAAAAACAAAAACAACAATATAAATGATAAATTCGCTTAACATTGATTCTTACCAAGAGTTGGCTTCTTTAGAAAGAAATGTGTAATTGTTTGTTTTTTTCTCCGTTTCATGTTAGTGCTGCACTGTAAACCAGAGTACAGAGTAACTTGGGAAACTGACTAATGAGAAATGTCTTTGTGGCGCGAATTTGACATACACCACTGTCTGTACAGCCCAAGATCTCAGCAATGTGAAGAAATTAAAAATACTATATATATATATATATATATATATATATATATATATATATTTTTTTTTTTTTTTTTTTTCGTCTTCACAGAATTGAGTCGATTTTTACCGAGGCGGCCGCAATGGACGCTTCGCGCCTTTGACATCACCCGGCCTTGGAGGATGTTATTTGTCTGGGCAGTTATTTTAAAACTGCCCCATAGGCAGAACTGTCTTGGAGACAAAATGTACCTTGAGGAACAAAGTAATATTCATAATGAATGACACAGACATATAAATAAAACACCTACAACAAAGTGCAATTTCTGTATACTTGTTATTGATTGACAAGGTAAGAGCTTTTTTTTTTTTTTTTTTACATCACAGCAGTCCATATTTTGAATAATCACCAAACTTGAGCTTATAGGGTTGGGAGTTGGGGAATTATTGTAAATAGAGGTCCTGTCTGCAGAGTTTTCTTCTTTTTGAATAGGGCTCTGTGTTTCCTATTATTGGCTTTAGCATTTGCATTCAGCAGCATTGCTGGTATGATTTCACGTCTGGCTGCTTTTTATCATTACTGTATCATAACACCAGCAGTTTAAAACTAACCATAAGGGTTTTCTATTAGTTTGCAACATTACAGTACACACATATTAATCATAATCTTAAAAAAAATATTTTTTCAATTATTTTTAATAGAGAGTCAGCAGTGAGAGACATATTGCCTTACAGCCAAGTTATAAAACATACCATCTTATAAAACAAACTTTGTTGGCGATCTAGAGCCAATTTTGAAGCAAATGATCTTAATAGAATGAAACTAGCAAGAAGGAAAAACTACTCTGAACTATAATGTTATACTCTTTGAGTTGCTTTTATTCTTCTCAGGAAATTTGACTGCTTCGAAATAAAGCTCCTACTGTTAGTTATGTTAGAATGCCATTGTTTTATGTTTCTGTACAGTTTAAATCCAACATGCACAAAAAATAGCTATAGGTCTCAACTGCTGATGTATGCAAGAATCCAGTGAAATTGAAAATTCTTTGAAAGTGTTTCTTATTGATTTAACTCCAGTTCATGATATGTGTATATTAGGGATGGGAATTTTAAACGTTTAAACATATAAACTCTAATGAAGTGATCAAGCGTTTAATAATTTAATAAATATTTCACCAAAGACATGTTTTGTTAATGTATGCATTTTAGTAATTTATCATATACAGTACTCTGTCGCGTATCCAACTGCAGTGGTGCCAGAGTAAGGCAGATATTATAAATAGGAAGGGGTTTGGCAATTCCCTCCAAGTAGTTTATAATTGGTGCAACAGAAAGATTGACACTGGGGCGGGTGTTATCCTCAGTCGATCTGGCGCTTCAGTGGCACATTCTGTTCATGCTGTAATTGGCGTGGCATGGTATCCAGTCCACGTGGTAAGAGAGTTAATGACAAGTGTTTTTTCTGACATTTGTTATATGTTTTAGTACAATAGCATCTCTAAATAAAGGAACGAAGCTAAGCAATGTTTGGAAGTATTTTGAGGAACCGGACGAGGAAACCGTAGTATGTAAATTATGCCAAACAAAATTGGCGGACCACAAAAACACAATTTCAATGCTTCACCATTTGAAATTAAAACATTAAAAAATTACTGTGGATGGAGCTACTGATGGCAGTAAAAAGCAAACATCCATAACAACATTTGCTAGAGTGGGCCGAACAGAGTGTGATCATGTTATTCCCAATGAGGACAGTGTGTGCGAATCTTGAATGCAGCAGTTGATGTAAGTTTATCCCAGTAATCATCAATTGCAAAATAAATATATTTTTTAATGTAACTTTTTTTTCCACTACACTTCTGTCTTAATATTTAAGTATGTTTAATTAGTTTTATGTTTACAGAGCTCTAAAGTCACTACACATCACAAAAATTGTCATCAAATGACTCGACTCAAGAAAAGACTTGAGTCTCTGCTCAAAAGACTCAATTCGACTCGAACCAAACGCCAAAAGTCTCCACTCGACTCGTCATAGTTTTTATGATAAAATAAATTACGTTCTTCAATATTTCATTGCAGCCCTTCTTCTGATGTGTACAAGCCCTGCCTCTTTATGAGTGAGAGGAACACATGACAACATAGAGACAGAGAGAACAGGGTCAGCTGCATGGAAGGTAAATCTAGAGTACCTGCGTTCGTCAAGTTCGCTTTTAAGAACTATGGACTCAGAAATTCCAAACAAGGTGTCTAAAATCACCAATCGTTTTTTGGTCTTTTTTTATTATTTCTTACCAAGTATCAATAAGAAATTACTTATTTGGTGGGTCAATTAATAGATTTTTTATTCAGGTAAGCTTAAAACTTAAATGTGGTAGAAAACATTGGGGGGTAAGTGTTTGTTGTCTGGTTTAATGTATATTGATCTAAAGTTATACTATGTTAAAAAAAATAATAATAATTGTTTTAGAAAACAAAAAAGAACTGGCAAAAAAAGCTGTATTTTGCTCAAATTGATAGTTGTTTTTAAAATCCAAACTACCACGAATCCAAACTCATGTACAAGCTTACAAACTTACAAACTTAAAAAAAACAAACAAACAAAAAAAACTTTGTTTTGCACACAAATTTTAACATAATAACACGCTGTACAAGAAATGATTACACACTCAACCCTCTGGAGCTTTAATTAATGGTTAATTAGACCTGTTTGATTAATTTAATACATCAGGATTTGCATGCTGGATAGATGCATTAGAGTTAGTTTAGTTAAATTTGTTTTCCTTTTTTAAAGAATAAATTCATAAAAACAAAAATGAGCAGACCAGACCACAGCAGCATGATTTGAGGAATAGGCACAGCCAGATGAAAGGAGGCTGAGGACAGAACTGCATTGTTTTCAATGAATATTTAAGAAGTGGTCTGTGGATTTTGTCATATTGGATGAACAGATCAGTTATTGCACCGGTAAAAAAAGATGTGTTCGTTTGCGCTGCTGGGGTATTTTGCATGTGTTTATGAAACAGCAGCTAATACCAGCCTTTTATGTTAGCAAGGTTATTCAAAATACAGTTGACCTCTTAGTATGACTGCATGTTTGCACATTTTACCTACATTGATGATTTTATTTAGACAAACAACTGGGATTTGAATGTGCTAATTATAGGTGGTTAAAGGGTTTATGGTGCGATGTGTTCTGTGTGAAATATTAGTGAACAACCCTTTTTTATTTGAAAATTACTTATTTTGTACCACACATTATTATGCTAAACTCTTAGCCTTTCGAGATACATTTCTTTCTGTAATATTAAGCAAATTAAGTTTATTGATTTTGAACTGGAGCATATATGTGTGAGTATGAATGGTTTTAAAACTCTGATTTCGCCTCAGTTGCATTACTTGGACTGTTTTCCAACTGTTTTGTGGTATCCATTACTGTACATCCAACCTAATTGAGCAGAGGTAAAAGGGCCTCTGTATGGTCAATAACAAAATCTGCTTAGAAATAGGCCAAGGAATCGTGAATTCACTGAAATGGAGATACAAAACACAAGGCAGAAACCATTGACCTTTAATGGTGAACATCAGTGGGGCAAGTATGACCACATTATGTGTGTCTCAATTTTGTATTTTTAATTGAAATGTTCTTTTCTTTTAACTTGTGATTAAATCAAACTGTCAAACTGTCAGAACTAATGACTCGAATTGACTCGAGCCAGATAGGCGACTCGACTCGACTCGAGTAAACTGTGACTCGACTCGTGCTTGGCATGTCAAAGACTCGACTCGACTCGAGTCTTACCCCCCTGTGACTCGACTTGAGTCCCAATTTTTGTGACTCGATTACAACACTGCCAAAACCCAGGTAGCAAGTCACTGTTTAATGTATACTGTCTGCAAACTCCACACACACTGTATCTGGTATGGCAAGTGTAGTGTAACATGCATATTGTGCTATGAAGATTCTTAAATAAAACATGCATTTGAGTCCTTAGTAATTTGAGATGTGTTGCTAAAAAGTAGATTGAACTGTTATGAGTTTTAAAAAAAAAAAGCAAACAGTTGTCCTTGAGCCATATGCTCATACCATGTTGGAGTGACGGTCCTGAACTGTCCCAGAGAAAATGAGCCATCTGGCCACGTTTGTTGGAGTAAATATGCAAAAAAAAAATAGTTTAAAATCTCTTTATTGCCTGAACCCCACTGGGTTCCTGGACCACCACAAGGTCCTTTTTTGAACATCATGACTGACATTAGTTTATTATCTGTACATAATAAACACTCTTAGATCTACTCATTTAGCACTTTGTTAATCCTATGGTAATCTCTTTGGTTCAGGGATAGCTAATTTTAGTCCATGTAATGCCCACAGTGATGGTGAGTACCATTTGATTTACATAGGCTTAGCCTTGCTTATTTGTTATATAATCCACTTCATTTATTTAAACGATTTAGACAAGTTCCAGAATCATGATCTCTATTCCAGGCAGGTGCTATTTACAACTTTTATGCCACTTGCATTGTTTACATTCAGTGACCAATGTTTTCCACTCTGGGCAAATTAAAGGCAAATTAACCACTCCATGACATGTTAAGTATATTTTATTCATTGCTAAGTTATCTTGGGCTATCTTGCTTTCATACTAGCCTGCACAAATCTGAACAAATGGCCCAATCCCATTTTGGATAGACCATAGAATTTAGGGGAGGGCACCTAACCCTCTACACAAATTAATGAAAATGTTGCTTTTTAAAGGGAATATAGCAAGGATATATAAGGCTATATATTGATTTAGTTTTCCACGTTACCATGAAAAGCACATCTCCTTTTCCATTAGTCCCATTGTGTTTAAGAAGAAAATCAATCTTAGATATTCTTTTAGGGCAGACTTTGTAATTATTATAAAGGTCAGCTTGGAAATATATATATTTCATAAGTTAAAATGTTCTCTTCCAAAAATGGTTACAATAAATACCTGAGTATAATGGAGGAAAAATATAATAATGCCACTGCCTTGTATTGTTCCACTTCCCTGATTTCCTATTCTGTTAAGAGTTGATTGAAATATCTTTCTCTTTACAGCTATTCATAAAAGGAGAAAAGATTATCTCATGTCCATCTTGTATTCATTTTTTAAAGTCAAGACTGTTATTTTGCTATAATGGAGACTTTAATCACTCATTCATACTTGAAGGTTCAGTGAGTGTCCTCCGATCCCAAGAACAAGCCAATATCATCATTTACAGCTAGGAACTCGCCGTCAGCAGGAGAACAAAGCCTTGCCCTGCAGGTGTTCATCTGAGCTCACCAGGCATCTGACCTGTGTGGTCCGCTACAGCGCGATCAGGAGAAACAGTCCCTGACGATTTTATTTAGAGACTTTTGCCAAATTTTGTCCCAGGCGAACTGGATGTTTTGTTTTTGTAAAGCCGGGCATTCCTACCATGCACTAAGCTATTACAGTTAATTACCCATTACATTCCAGAAAAGTGACTTAAAACGTCCCGGACCTGAAAATGTATGTGATGTCAGCTTGAGAGCTAACACAAAACAAGCAGTGCATAACAGACATTCAGTACCTACACTCCCTGTAGTGCAATGTTGAAGAGGTCGAGATTGAATAACTAATCGGGATAGTAAGCACGGTTTTACTAAAAATCAGGCTGTTTTAGGTTGAGGGTGCCAATCCACGCTGGGTCATTTTGACTAAATCACTGATTTTTTGCAGCTTTACCCGGTTCACTGCATCAACTAACAATGTAATTTATCTTCCGATACTATGGCATTTTGGCCATTTTAGAATCATTTAATTATTTGTAAATAGAGCTCACAGTCAATGTGTTCTATGCACAGTTACGACTGAAAATCCAACTTCAGCTTTCCACTTTCTGTGATGTATTTTTTAATGAAATGTTTGGTATGCAGGCTGCATGTTTGCGTGTGCCTGGCGGCAGGCTTGTAGGCACCTACTATGATGCTGATGTGAAGTCACAGTGATCCTCCTACTTTCAGCTTGGTCTAATGGATCACAAGACATGGCATGTGACCGCATACATTGCAGATATTTTCTTTCCATTAGCGGTATTTAACAATACACAAGCAAAAATGTCTGAGGTTAAAAAGGTTTCAAGGTACTGCTGCCAATGCACTGCATATCAGTATTTTAATCAACAATCATCTGTGCACTTAAATTGAATGGATGGAAATGCAGCCCTTACAACAACAAACATATCTCCCTGGCAACACCCCACATACATACAGAACACTCTCAGCTCCTTATTGACTCATGAAGGTTGTATAAAAATATTTATCTGATGTTTAAAATGAAATACAAATAGAAAACACATTGCAATACAGTTTCAGAGCTTTGTTCATAAAAGGCTTTGTCAAACTGTTGGTAGCATTGACATTTAAAGTTAGTCCTGGTCCTGAGATGAAGTCAATTTAATTTGCTACGTTAATAGATGTAGATGATCAGCTCTGCGGGCGCCGCCTCCCTCCTGCACGTTACATTTTATTTCAACCTAATTTACATATGGTTTTGGTCAGAAAAAATTCATCTGCATATGGTGACTCACACTTTCCAGATGAATTTGACCATTTGCATACAGTGAAATTTATTCAGGCGCGCCGCTTGATTGGGTTAATATAGAAGTAAACCTGTCCAGACCTTCATTAACCCCTTTGTTATTGGGTAAGGAATGTAATATTATTCACATACACATATATATATATATAATTACACCATAACGAACCCCCACAGACCAGGAGAAATGTTAATTTATCGGGTTCACTATAACAGGGTTTGCCAATTTGCTGCATCAGAATAATGAAGAAACACGTATTTGAATTTAACATCAATATATAGTACTTTTATGAAGATTACTTCACATTGATCAACATTTAAACAGTAGATATGAAAAAGGAAAGAATGTACAATTACATGTCCTTTCTCTTGAAAAAAATATCCAGCGTAGATTGCTTCATATTTGTCTTGTTTTTCTCAATGCAGTTGCCTCCTCACGCCCGTTGCCTGGTTGCAGTTTGTGTGAAGATGTCCGGCAGGCAATGATTGCATACATCATGCATGATTCGTACTACAATAGGTTATCTTTGAATTAGCCTTATCTTTGAATTAGTCAACCATGGTCTTTGTTTTCACTGAGAGAATACACATTCACACTGGAGAAAGATCAGTGTCAGTCAGTATTGGAATTGTTGTTTCTGGGTCGACCCTGGCAAGTGATCGTTCTAATAGGGTTAAGTTCCATTGAAAAAAACGGTTCTTGTTGTTGGTATCGGTAAAAAAGGAGTTATAAGAAGGGTTCATTATAGTGAAGTTAGCCTGTGTATATATTGTAAATATGGACTGCAGAGGAGGGTTATAGTGGAAAATGATTGCCTCAAGGGAAGTCTTCCCGAGGGCCATTTAATTTTCCACTATGGCTGAGTCTGCAGTACATATTTAATATATAAACTAGCCAAGAAAATAAGTGAGGCAAGGTTGGATAGTAAATATGACTTCATATATTTTGTTTAAATATAGTTGATACAGCATAAGTAAATAAACAAACATAAATAAATAACTGAAGATGTTCATACCGCATAGTTATCAAAGTCTTTTAGGTGTACAGCTCTCCGCCTGGCTTACTGACTACTGCATAGTTGTGCATATTTGTTTGCATCATCGAGTTGAATTTGTTTGAATTTCAGAAAGTCAGAAAACAGTGACAGTGAAGTTTTAATCACCATTGTAGTGTTTGGAGCATCTTTCTTTTGTAGTATGTTTTGTAATTAATTTTCTGTTAAGTCACAGAATCGCTGTTTAGCAGTTCTTTCAGTTTCAGCCATTTTCTCTTGTTGCGAGGAGTGCAGGGGGAGGGCGTTCCTTTGAAAAGGGCCGGAACTGACGGTGATGTGAACTAATCACATGTCAGAAGGAGACTATTGCCCTGTGGTGTAGGGATGTTAGTGCAATAGTTCAATCTATTTTTGCTCCTCTGATGAGGTTTTAACCAATCACAGGCCAGAATTTCCAAGCACTGATTATATATATTCAGAATTATTATTGATGAATAAGACCATGACAATGGTGAATTAAAAACAGTCAAATCACACGTTTTATTAAGTAACAGTATACACTGATTATTGATGACACAGAAACAAACAGTTACTGTAAAATATATTCCTATGCGGAATATACTAGTCAGCCAGTTTAAGCGGTTACAAGATAAGTGATCAGTATTACCGGGAACCCTCTGACAGGCAGAACAGGAGTTGTAGACGTGGCAAATGGTCCGAGTGGCTCCTTGTCTCGTACTCAGTTTAGTTTATATAAGCCTTACGAAACAGCTTTAGGGCATACAATATATGTATAAAGCTAATGGGTTATAATACCTTGGGTATTATTCACCCCTGTTACTATTATGCAGTTAAACAAAGTTTCATACTAATTTTAATACCTTATATGGTCTTTCATATTCTAGCATGTGTTATTATTCTAGTTATAAACACTCTAGAATGTTCCATGAGAACAGGACACTTTTTTACAATAATATAACCCTTAAAATGCATACTGCAATGTCTGAGTGTGTTACCTGGGGTTTTAAACAGGACATGAAGTCAGAGCTCAGTGGCATTTACTTCAGGGCCCTTATTGCTGAATGAGTTAAAATAAGTGTCCACTATGGAGCCCAAACAATTCCTATTGTGGTCAGCAAACGAATAAAGAGGATCTGGTGCTCCATTTTGAAGCAAGCACCAAGAACATTTTCCAGAGAAAAATACATTCATTTTAATGTAGCAACAAACTACTCAGAACATTAATTTAACTGCAAGTTGTTTTCCTGCCATTAAGATGTTTTTTTATTTATTTATTTTTAAATTATTTTTTATTAAATTTGCCTTTGCTCGTGCTTCAAAAAGTTCCTTTGTGTATTTTTTTAAAAGACATGTTAAAGACTTTTATTTGCCTTACACTTTGTTTATGACTGGTGGAACCCATTTAAAACACTTAAAACCCAATCAACATCTTTGTCACTGTTGCTGGTTTTCAGCCAGCATTTAGCTCCACTAGTGATGGAGTTTATTAAACATAACATGGACAGGGACATCTTGAAGCAAAAACTGTTAGACTTACGATCCTCATGGACAGAAATGATTGGTCCAGCTATGCAATATATTAAAAAGCCTATCCATTTAACAGCAGCAGCAGCAGGCAACTTAGTAGTTGTATTGATGAAAGGACTGCACAGATACGATGCTATAAAGGAAAATGGGGTATTGGGTGTTTAAAAACTGACATTTCAGGTTGTATTGTATTAAATCAATCAGTATTCTACCTTAAATCCATAAACCAGAAACCAACTCTATACTCCAAAACAACACATTCATAATTATTCATCATAAATTAACCTTAAATATTTCCAAAACAGGGTCCTGAGCTCTAGCTGTGGGTTCATAACAAATACATTGTCACATTTAAAAAGAAATACTGTAAAAAGGTACGTATTTTTCGTGCACATCAATACATCCAATAACCTAACCTTAATATTGTTCTTTTAAAATGATCTTAATAATAAAACTTCAAACCAGGAATATCAAGCACAAAACTGTCATGTTAATCCCTTTTATGAGCAGAATGAGGGCAATATTTTTGTTCTCTTTGCACCTGGTTTGCATATGCAGTGTTTACTCCCTCAAATGTAACATCTGACTCTAGCTGGATTTAACTAGGGCAACATAAACATAGATGTGTGTGCAATAAATAAATAATACAAAGTCAACCAGAAAGTTTTCTTAAGTTACATTCACATATGGAGATCTAAATCTGTAGTACATGGAAACAAAATACGGCTCATTAGAAATTGTGGTCTCCCAAAAAAAAGTGGTCTCCCAGTTTGTATAGCCGACTGCAAATCTAACACCCATATATATATCATGAATTTGAATGTAAACAATAACAAGTAGTTGTCATGCCGTCAAAAACCTATAAATACCTCCAATGTTTGGATTCAAACACAGGCTCCCTTGAGAAAGATATGTACAATCGAAACGTTGGGCAGCTGGCTCTTTGAGCTAATATATATATATATATATATATATATATATATATATATATATATATATATATATATATATAGTTTTTTATACTGTAACTTGCCACATTTATGGTGTACTCATCACGTCTCCACTTGCATATCATAATGAGAAATAGTATGATTAAAGGGAGCTGCATGTAAAACACTTTTATCATGAGAAAGGGGTGGGAAAATGTATCACTGCAACATATCATGGCAATAGCATGAGAAATTCTCACTGTGTAAATCCTGGCTAGATGAGAGAATATGTTATCATGAAAAAGCTTTATCAAAGTATGATTCTATCTTAAGAAACCTGAATTACATGCTACATGTAAATTTGGCCAGTGTTTGTTTCCATATGAGCAAAATAAATGACAATAAATATAAGATAAAACAAGTAAGGTAAACCTTTTTCTTGATTTTATTCAGAAGCACTCCCATCTATTTTTTGTTTGTTTGTTTTTACTTTACAGTTTACAGATGAATATTTTACTCTGGAGCTCAGGAAATAACTTGTCATGATATTCTTTGTTGTTAATGTTCAGTAAAAAGCACACCAGCTACAAGGAAGCAACAGAGTATGAAAGCTTACAGCACCCCTGCAGCAAAATTGTCAAAACAGAAGAAAGAGTATCCATTGTGCTGTGAGCATTTTCAACCCCTTGCATCTGGTAATCAATACAAAATTTTGTTGTAGCCTCTTATTCTGGGCTGCTTTTGTATTCATTAATTTACTTTCTTTATAGTAATCAAAGCTGTTTTATTCTTTAATATTGTATTAATATTACACATGGTATGAGTATGGTTCAGTTAAAACCAGGATTTTAAACATTAGACATTAACTGGAATTTAAATATTGTTGTAGGCTATTTTCAGAGATTTACACAACATTCAAATAAAAAGTCACTGAAGGTCATATAATAGCAGCCTTTACTAGAGATGGGCAAGTGCTACATGACCTAATCAGAAGAGAAACACAGACATATTCACAATGGTGAATAATTCATTTATCTTAGGCTCTGTTTACAGAACAGCTTGGAAGTGAAGCACATGTGTCTCTGCACAGCAGTAATGTAATGCCATGTCACCAGCCTGTAAAACTAAATCTAGTTCCAGTATCAATATATTCTGCATTTTAATCTGTAGTCCGTCGTTACACGTTACATTTTATTTTTTTCTTCAAAAATCGACGTTTTAAACCCTGCCTCTCGTGTCCTTCATATTGGATGCTCGCCAGGTAACTTCCTCCATCACAGTGACTGGGCCCAGTTTAAAACACGTTGATGGTATTGCTCTGCTTCCAATGAAAACAAACTTGATCGATTTAAAATCAGATGGAAACAAGTAATTAGTCTTAAAATCTAATTTTATCCGGTTGGCTGAATTTATAACTAGAGATAAAGTGTACACAATTTAAAAATAAGTTATCTATATTGATTAAGAACTAGCATTACTAGTAAGGGGCATTATTATTATTTTATGTAAATCATTTTTGGTAACTTATTAACTAATGGAAGTTTTATACAAATAAAAATCAAAAACAAAAATGTAATGCATACATGTGGTAATCGATTGATACAAAAAGACTACAGAATACAACTTTAATGAAAAACCCTAAAATGTCATTCCAATTAGCTGATGATGCTTGAAAATCATTATCTACAAGCTCATGTCTAGAATTGTCTAACAATAAATAAAAAAGGTCAGTACTTAAAACGTTTAAGTTAAGTGTCTCTACAAGATCAATGTTGCACGTTAAGCATTCAGTGTGGCTATTGATGACTATTGAGGGATAGAACTATTAGGTCAGAATAAAGCCTTTTCCACCTCCCATGGTAACCACAACAGCCAATGTTGATTATTTTAGGGACTAGATACTAATAAATTACAACAAACACATACTAGTAAACATTTTTGACAAATGTTTTCAATATACTCTAGGGGCTCTAGGTATCATTGATTTTATTTTTTTTTCGTATCATGACTTTTCGTAGGTTTTTGTGACTTCGTAGATATACCCGCGATGTATTAAAGCCATTTTCACCCCCGTAACTTAATTTAATCTCTGCTGCGGTAGTTCAGTTACAACAGTGTGTTTCAAACTACTTTTGTATGCAAATGTACGAATCTCATTAGAATATTGAAGTTTCGCACATTTTTTTAACTATTATTTTTCTTCATTTTCCAAATTTTGGAAACCTGACTCACCGCTGCAACCCCCGAGACGAGGATGAGCACTTGCGTCCTCCGAAACCAGTGCCGTCAGCCGTCCGCTTATTTTCGCTCTGCAAGCCCGCCAGTGCAGTTCAACGTGCGACAACAGTTTTCCACAATAAAAAATATATGCCAACCCCCCCAATTTTTTTGGCATTTCTACATGAATTACAGGAATGGACATGGGAGAGGCCTTTTTGACAGAATTCCGTCTACAGACTTTCACCCATGTGTATACAGTTCATTTTTAAACATAGGCCTACGCTGGCTGTGTGTAACAGTTAAGTATATTAGAATACATTATGATGGGCTGCAGGGTTTTTTTCTCTGTTAGCTAGAGGAGAAAATGCGTTTAAGAGCTGAATTGGTGTAAAACCTGTTTAGACTGCACTTGTAGATCTCTTGATCTACCCCTCCTACTATGTACAGGACTTCCCTGACCTCAGCACCACGTTACTGGATCCTCATCTAATGCACTATCCTTGCACTATTGCACTACTAGTATGTCATTGTAGATATAACCTATAATTTAATAATTATACTTTCATGGCTCTTGGTAATAGGTACTAGAACTTTATTTTGTTTGATTTTCCCCAATTATTTATTAACTTTTGTTTTGAATTTGAACTGGATGGTTTCAAAGCACATACCAGTAATGAACTGCTTAAATATATGTACTTGTTTAATTTATTAGTTTAGTGGCTAAAGGAAAATCAACTGAAATGGAGTGAAACATACGCAGTTCGTATCACAGCATCCTTAGAGAGTCAAAAGTACAGGTATGGATTTGTACATCAGCGGTCCACAGCAGTGTTTGTCTAAACACCTCAGTGTTAACTTGTTTAGTAGACTGCTAAGGATCCCCATACATGTCAGACCAAGCAGCCCAAAATGTTCAGCCTTAAGTAAAACTATGCTCCAGTACTAATTTAACATGTGGGTTTTGCCTGCAGGTGGCACTGCAATCTATTTCCCCTCAGTACATTCTTTCATTTGCTGTGCTGATGAGATGCAGTTATGTGTACATTTAAGTGATTGCTAGACGCAGCAACAATCATTAGTTTATACAGTAACCTACTGCAGAAGAGGAAACTAATAAAAAAGATTTGGGGGGGGGGGGGGGTTCACAGTGCCAAGTACTGTACTACTAGTAGTACTGTACTCTGTACTGTGATGTGTTATATTTTGTTTCTTACTTTATATATAAAATAAACAACCAAAGAAATAGATTTTGTTGAATGCATTATGTATAAATAGTACAGAATCTCGCAAATTCTTTGAGTTATTTGAGTTTTTTCACTATACGCTGGCTTTCTTTTTTTTAGCTTTGTAATGCATTTTTAAAAAGTTAATGCTTACTGTCTATTAGTATAATATATGCATTTTTATGCACATATTTGAACTATTTATGCTTTAAAAGCACAAAAAGAATGGTGGGGCCTGGACACACCAGCGCGTCACTGCTTTGTTTTTTTTTAGTTTTTTTGACATGCGGTAGACAGTGCTGCACCAGTGCATCTATACCCAAGCGTCAATTCCCATTCTGAATATTCTTCACAGCAGTATACATAAAATAAGCTGTTTGTTTGTAAAAAAAAAAAAAAAAAAAAAATTGCATACTGTACAAGTTTGAACATAATTTTTCGTTTGACTTGAACTTCTTAAAAAGAGAATTTAGTTAGTTTTCTAAAATAAAGAACCTTTGTCTTTATTCATCTTTAGTACCGTGGCTATTTAAACATATATAGATAATGACAGTATGTGTGTATGCGTATTTGTACTTGTGTGGGTGGTTTTTTTTGTGTGTGTGTGTGGGGGAGGGGGAGTTACTTTTTATCTGTAAATACATTTTGTGTGTAAACAGTCAATGATATTACTAGACCACAGTTTTACAGCAACTGACTATGCAGCAAAAGATCTGACCGGTACTTCCTGTGGCTCATATTTTTCATTTAATAAAGACTGAATCAACAAAACAAAGCACATAAAAATTAATTCATTAATTATTTAATTTATATTATATATATATATATATATATCTCTGTATATATAAAATGAATTCCGCAATGCGAATATAGTTTCCCTTTCAATTTGAAGACGACCACCAAACATTATGTATGGGATATTCCTGCCCATTGGGTAGGTATCGCTGAGCTCTTTATATCAGAGCTGCCAATAGGCCCCTTCCTTGCATGATGCACTTGGTCCCGCCCACCAAGGGTATAAAACTACTATCCAAAGGAAGCCATTTCTCTTTTTCCTTCTCAAGACGGTACGGTAAGACCTCTGTGTTTAGCTGAGCGTATTGATAAGAAAAGAGCTTAGAGTCGAGTCGATTGTATTTCCCTTGCATTCGTGCTGAAAGCTAGCTTGCTGCTTTCCCAGGATCAACGACTTTGATAAGACCGAGTCTTTTGTCTTTCTGTCTTTCAGCGGCCTCCTTGCTTGTGTGGTAGGCAGCCTTTTGTATCTGTCTGTCGTGTGTGAGCAACTGCCTGTGCAGTCATCTGCGAATGGTTGTCTTTTCTTCTGGAGAGTCCACAGTTCCTCCATGGGGTTAGGGGGCTGATGCGCAGGCTGCCCGCAGTCACTCCCCATCTCAACAAACGAGAAGGGTGAAGCGCTCCAAGCAGGCAAGGGATATTAGAGCTTCTAGCTAAACAGGCACCAGTAGCCCAGGCCCGGGCCCCATTGCAGCCCCAATTGCCATACCCCTCCTCCCCTAGGGGAGTTCAGGGGGGATGGGGAGAGGCGTCTCAGACAGTGCTAGAGGATGCACTTTCCAGTTTATCAGAGGGGGAGGCATGCTTCGAAGCAGAGAGCTTCTAAGGTTATTCTGGTTGAGGTGGAGGCAAAACAAATGATTTAATTCCTCTGATAAAATCTGATTTTGCTTGTGTAAAGTAGTTAAGGCAGACCAGCCTGTTGCTTAGGAGGAGGTGGATGGAGTAATGACGGCAGCCATATAGTCTTGAGCTGAAGCGAGGAGATTGGAAAGGGATGGATTTAATTGAATATCAGCTCTCGCTGAGTGGAGGTATAGGCAGGTGGAAGAGGTCAGCTGATTAGTTGATTATTCAGTAATAATAAATGTATTGTAATGTATTAAGCATGTTTTGTATATGTAGGTGGACAGAAGAATCTGTCAACGGTGTCCTTGAAGGGAGAGGCCTTATCAAGAAGGTGGTTGAAGGTGGTTTTGAAGGTGGTTTTATCAAGTCAGTAGGACACTCACTCTGTTGAAGATCCAGAACCAGAGCACTGCACAGCAGCCAAAAGAGGCAGGGAAACTCAATTACACATCTGTATTTATGTTATACATTTTATACAGAAATTCTACAAGCTCTTAGGTGTATATCTTAGAGAGAGGGGTAGACAGACAGATACATTAACAGGCGGCAGACAGACAAAATAGATAGATATACATTTGTTTATGTTCCAGGTGCATTTACTTGGCCTCGTGCAGCTGTCATGCTGCTTATTGATACCTGGAGGGGACTCAAAGAAGCATGGGAGATGGTGGCAAAAATCCTCAACAACAACAATTACTGTGTCACATGGCAGGCATGTGACAACAAGTGGTGCAGTCTTCGGCACAGGTATATATTTTGCTTGTGTTGAAAGACATACAGTGACTCCATTATTTTTGTTCTTGCTTTCAAACACTTTATGAAGTGTTTTTCAAACGCATTTTTTTCTTTCTTAAGTCCTTTAGCTTTTTAAATACTGAATTGCAAACCTTTGCCCTGCAGTGGTACAACTTAATTACATCTGCAATGCAAATACCGGAGCACTACATTTTGTATGCAAAGTGTGTTTTGTTTTTTTTTATTAACTTGAAATATGCAACAGAAATATCGGAATTTTCTGCTTTCAGATACAAAACCATCAGTGATGGCAATGAAAGGACAGGGCAGGGACGACGCAAATGGGAATACTACACAAACTAGATGACATTTTTGCTGGAGATCCTGCTGTCAAGCCAGCCAGTGTGGTATCATCAATGTATTCATTAACTCTGTCTCCAGCAACTCCAGTCCCCAACCATGTTGTCTAATTACAAACCAACACACTATCAGTGCCCACTTCTATTCCATCTACCGCTGCAAATAATACCCCAAAAAAGACCTAGAGAGCAGAGCATTTACAATTTTGCTGAACAAACAGCAGAAACTGTATCAGCTAAATCTGCTGAGAAATTAGATGCAAAAATTGTGTTGCAAAAGAGACAATACAGGTTCAAAAAGAAAAAAAAAATGAATTGTTATGGCAATTCACACTGACTTCAGCCGAGATTGCAAAAAAATAAAAACATCATGCGTTAAATTGGATTTTATTTTTAAAAAGTATTTGTATTTATATTGTATTGTATTTACATTTCAATATTATAATGTTTAGATTTGTTTCTAATTCTTGAAAGCATTTTCAAAATATAAAAATGTGCAAACATTCCTGCAACTGTTACGGACAACTGTGATGAAATCTAAAATATACATACTTACGTATTTGTAAGCTGGTGCCCACTACTTAAAATAAAAATTCAAAATCAAAGCCTATTTGCAATTTCATCCCTCTTCTGTTCTGCTATATGGCTCTGTGCTTGTCGAGTTTCATCCACAACATTGTGGGGATTTTCACCCTGGCAGGGAACCTCATCAATTACACGTTGATCATCCTCATCATTTAGGGATTCATTGACAAGGATTAAATTATGCAATATGCAGGTACTGGTTATTACTGATGGTACTTTGTGTAAAAGTGTCATATCGAGATGGCGCAGTCTCCTCCATTTGCACTTCAGAAGTCCAAATGCCCTCTCTATATGCACTTGTGTTGAGCTGTGTGCTGTGTTAAATTTCTTCTGCGTTTCAGAGCGGTGCCCATTATCTCTGCATGGTATTATGATATCAGCATCAAGAGGATATGCCGCATCACCCAAGAGGTGAAACTCTATGGGAAGAGGGTCGGTGTCACTAAGTCACTGTTCCTGTACACTCGTCCATCATGAACTGAACCGACATTGCCTGTGAATATGTTAGTACATTTTAGATCGCTATCACACACTGCCTGTTGATGGAAACTTGCATGGTCTTTTCTATTAACGAATGAATCCCTGTGTTCCGAGGGGCCTCGGACCGGAATGTGTGACCGTCAATGCAGCCGATGACACCAGGGAAACCAGTTTTCCTTTGGAAACCTTCTGCCAGTGCTGGGAACTGATCTGACAAGAGGCAGCAGATGTATTTATGCATTAGGTTGATAAGGCCATCGACAAAACTGCAGAAAGACATGATGTAGGGTGCCTTTGCTTATTCCGAATCCGTCGGCAACTCCTCTGAAGGACTCCTGATTTGCCAGCACCCTGTTTTCAAGTGGAAGCACTGTTCTATATGACAAGTGAATGAGTCTATTTCCTTGCGTAGTTTCTGAAACAAAAGGATAAAAATGGATATTTACTATGGTCTGTACTTGCACAACTATCAAACCACATTTTCCATATAAATGATAGAAGCGTGTTAATAATAATAATAGTAATAATAAATAATAATAGCAACAACAAAAAAATAACTAGCTTATAACTATAACAGAAGCTCCTCAGTCATTCCAGCCTCACTGGAGTCTCAAATCTAGTGCCCAAATGAGCTCTACACAGGTACTTATACCCTCCCTTATCACTAGCCCCTCCCCAGAACTAAACCACTACACCTTCATTAAAGTATAGTCTTATAAATATGTTACAGTATGTGCATTAACTGATTCACACATTAAAATGTTAGGATAATTTCCCTTTGTTTAAACATTATATACCCACTCTCCTCAGTTAAGCATAATATATAGTTAAAACCCAGCTAAATGATATATTTCCCCCCACATTAGCTATTATTAAGCACACTCACAGATATAATAAAGCCTGACATTAACGCACACGCTCCCCAAGATGGCTGCGCCCAGAGCCACACCAGCTTGCAGGTATGTTCGCATTTATTCAGAACATGAAATGTTAATATTTTTAAAATGCAAGCCCTTTCACTTCTTTTCTTTAAAAGAAAGTCTGAGCTTTAAAATAAACTTTAGCAACTCGCTAGTAACACATTGTGTCCTTGTAAATCAAATGTGCACCTATTCATTACCAAACACAAAAACAGTTCCAGCGGTGGTCTCAGAACTAATTCTTACTGTATCTTTTCATAGGAATTTGTTACTATTTTACATTTACAATATAATTACAAACAACCTTCCGTTATACAATGATGTATGACCTTAGTGATGGAGTGTGTTTCTCTTTTGTTTTCACTTCGTCTCCCAATGGCTTGGTCCATCCAGTTCAGTCAATTTTCTTTTCTTTTTATGATTTCAAGGTGAATAAACCTGGCTTGTTTTGTGCTGATGTCAAGTTCATACCTACTGCAGATACTATTTCCATCAGCACAGCGATTGCCCAAATGTTCCCAAAGTACCAGCTAATTTGGGAAACCAGAACTGCTAGTCATCATATTGCACATGTAAAGTGTGTATACTGAGAATTTTTTCCTCCGATTTTTACAGATGATTCAATTATTTATTTATTTTTTTTACAGATTGTACCCCTATTTTAATATTTGTAAAATAAACTTCGAAAATGTGGAACACAAGTATTTTGCATGCTGAACTATAGCACTTTCACTGAGACAAGAACTTTATTGACGTCACATCGGAACATTCAGACTACCTCTATATTTCTGAGAGCTCCTGAACTGCACTAGAATATGTTTCATTCAGGTCTGATTTTAAAGGTTTATTTAAATAAAATCAGTAACTGTTTGGTATCAGTAGGTTTCATTTTTAAAACTCTTAATAGTTTAATATAAAACAATTTAAAAAATGTAAACCTTTACCCAAATCCTTTAAGTACAGTTATAGTGGATGTTTTATCTACTATCTCAGGTAAGTTATTTAAGTGTGAATGTGATTGGATAGTTCCTGGGAGCATGAATCAACGATATTGAGCCTACAGCTATAGCCAAAAGTTTTGCATCACCCTATAGAATTAACAATTTTTGCTTCATAAGTCAAGTGAAACCTGCTGAATAATGTTACGTTAACATATTGAATTGCATATCGCTTTGCAGTTTTCCATATACTTATAACATAAACTGACAAATTGAAAAATGTGACTTTTTGAAATCTAACATGAAATACTGTACTACTATTATGGCTTCCGGTAGACTTTTGCTATATAATTTTGTAGTTTCTTTGATTACAAGATGCTAAATGAAATATATGTTCATATATACAGACGTGCTCAAATTTGTTGGTACCCCTCCACAAAAAACGAAGAATGCACAATTTTCTCTGAAATAACTTGAAACTGACAAAAGTAATTGGCATCCACCATTGTTTATTCCATATTTAATAGAAATCAGACTTTGCTTTTGATTTTTTATTCAACATAATATTGTAAATAATAAAACAAATGAAAATGGCATGGACAAAAATGATGGGACCACTAACCTAATATTTTGTTGCACAACCTTTAGAGGCAATCACTGCAATCAAACGTTTTCTGTAGCTCTCAATGAGACTTCTGCACCTGTTAACAGGTAGTTTGGCCCACTCTTCCTGAGCAAACTGCTCCAGCTGTCTCAGGTTTGATGGGTGCCTTCTCCAGACTGCAAGTTTCAGCTCTTTCCATAGATGTTTGATAGGATTCAGATCAGGACTCATAGAAGGCCACTTCAGAATAGTCCAATGTTTTGTTCTTATCCATTCTTGGGTGCTTTTAGCTGTGTGTTTTGGGTCATTATCCTGTTGGAGGACCCATGACCTGCGACTGAGACAGAGCTTTCTGACACTGGGCAGTACGTTTCGCTCCAGAATGCCTTGATAGTCTTGAGATTTCATTGTGCCCTGCCCAGATTCAAGGCACCCTGTGCCAGGCACAGCAAAGCAGCCCCAAAACATAACCGAGCCTCCTCCATGTTTCACTGTAGGTATGGTGTTCTTTTCTTTGAAAGCTTCATTTTTTCGTCTGTGAACATAGAGCTGATGTGACTTGCCAAAAAGCTCCAGTTTTGACTCATCTGTCCAAAGGACATTCTCCCAGAAGGATTGTGGCTTGTCAATATGCATTTTAGCAAATTCCAGTCTGGCTTTTTTATGTTTTTCTTTCAAAAGTGGAGTCCTCCTGGGTCTTCTTCCATGGAGCCCACTTTCGCTCAAAAAGCGACGGATGGTGCGATCAGAAACTGATGTACCTTCACCTTGGAGTTCAGCTTGTATCTCTTTGGCAGTTATCCTTGGTTCTTTTTCTACCATTCGCACTATCCTTCTGTTCAATCTGGGGTCGATTTTCCTCTTGCGGCCTCGCCCAGGTTAGCTACAGTTCCATGGACCTAAACTTCTTAATAATATTTGCAACAGTTGTCACAGGAACATCAAGCTGCTTGGAGATGGTCTTGTAGCCTTTACCTTTACCATGCTTGTCTATTATTTTCTTTCTGATCTCCTCAGACAACTCTCTCCTTTGCTTTCTCTGGTCCATGTTCAGTGTGGTGCACACAATGATACCAAACAGCACAGTGACTACTTTTCTCCATTTAAATAGGCTGAATGGCTGATTACAAGATTGGAGACATGTGTGATACTAATTAAAGAAACTAATTAGTTTGAAATATCACTATAATCCAATTCTTTATTATCTTTTCTAAGGGGTACCAACAAATGTGTCCAGGCCATTTTAGAATATCTTTGTAGAATAAGCAATAATTCATCTCTTTTCACAGCTTCTTTGCTTCATTCTATGACATACCAAAGGCATGCAAGTATACATGATAAAATAGCTTTTAATTTCATCACTTTTCAGGAGGAATGAAGCATTATTTCAATGAGCTGTAAGGGTACCAACAAATTTGAGCACATCTGTATATATTTTAATTGTTTCAATCCTAAGTGATGCAGAAATTCGTCAATCAAGGTAGGTGTGTGTGTGTGTTTAAACCCATTACAATTCTACTGGCTTGGGTATATCATTTAAAAAAGTATTCCAAAGCTTATGATAAAACATCTTTGTGTAATTACTATAATGCAAAGCTCATATCCCATCTGCCCTAGCCTATGAATATTATATTCAAGAACTCCAATTCTCATCTGAAACTATTTCCTCCTGCAGGAAACACAGTGTGACCCTTGTGGACAGTATTAATGAAATGTTAATGGATCTCTACCCATAACATCTGGGTAGATAAATTGTGCCAAATTTCTAAAAAGCCATGGAACTTTCAAATGCAATCAGTGTGGCAGCTGGTCGAGTCAAAATGCATTTGCAAATAACTCACGCATAGCCTGTCCTCGTGATAAGTATGCAGGTATAGAAATGGTTAATGAGAATATTGCAAGCTGGAACATCTGTCACATAAGCAACCTTCCATAGGATTCGAGAAAATGTTTACTTTTGTAAACAGTATTTTTAGTATGAATGATGGGATCATTATCACCCAATTAGCAGTGTATTCTTGGAGACCATGACATGTTAGACTACTCAGCCAATTAAGGGCTGCTAAAATAATGAGAATGATCTCCTTACCTTAAATACAACATTATAGAGAAGGTGAATACGACTGGTGTGTTAAAACAAGTTTTTAAGTTATCCTGTTAAGACACTTAAATACCGGATTCAAATTCAAGACACCCTCGAATTTAAGACAGTCCCAATTTCCCAACCTCAATTTGAGGAAAAAAAGCAAACATAAAATAAAGATGCATTTAGAAAAATACAACCACAATTGAGCATATAAGAAAACGATGTATGGAGGCAGTTTGCGGCTGGCTGCTGTCACACAGAGCATTACATTTATGTGTTGCTTCTTATTTCCAGTCGTGATTACTCACACCTGTTTTTCTTCCTTTTTGTGCACTGTGGTATTGCTTGGCATGTCGAAACAATACAGGGGTCTGATCTGCATTTCCGATCTGTCCAAGCTGGTACTGTTTGTTAGAACTGAGCCTAATAACGAAACGTTGAATTTGTAAAAGCTTCTCTTCAAATTCCTCAGGAAGCTAATGACGCTTCTTTGAAAATTGCAGATACGAGGTTTTTTTGTCTTTTCTTGGCAGTCAGTCACGTTGCTGTTTGTGTACTTGGGTATTCACGTCTTTTGTTGGCGATTTCAAACATACATTACAATTTCGAATTTAAGACGCAGGCCATTTTTTAGAAGAAAAAATTTCAGTATAAATTGTATGTACATTTCACTAATACATTTACAGAGGTTAACTTACTGTGCTGAAGTGAGGATGTTCACATTAGGATTACAGCAATGTACAACTCTGAAAATTGTGAGAAGTAACAGATTTATTTTTACGCCCATTACTGCATGCGTATCTATCACACTACGGCTCATGTTTTTTTTTCTGCCCACCCCATGGTATGACTATAGCATACAGTAGTAATTAATTTCAGCATACAAGAAATTATGCACATTTTTCCCTAAGATTAAACATTAATCATGGTACTCTGATTAAGGTTTTATATTTATGTAGCTATAATAATAGCTACATAATAATAATAATAATAATAATAATAATAATAATAATAATGAAACACTTTCATTTGCATTAGTAGAGGCCTAACTGTACAGCAATTTTATATTTACAATAACTTTTTCGGTTTATCACTGAATAAAACAGTAACACCATAAAAACTAACTGGCCACGCCATGTTGCTTGTTTATTTAGGTTCATGGTCGTTAAGCCTGTTGCTAAGCAAATGATGCATTGATGTTCCTAGAGTATTACATAGTTCCACAAAATTGATATTGGTCAGTAGCAATGGGGGAGTTTCCACGTGTGGTCATTTACACGTGAAGTGGCGATGCGCGTACACGTTTTGGAGAACAGCTCAAGAGAATCAGGTTTGTGGCCGAAAACTGCAACTGTAATGTATAGGGCCATTTTTCATTTGTCTTGATTGTAAAATTAGAACACACATGGAAACTCCTGCGTTGTCTGCACACTGTCCACCTTCTGAAAGTCATTGTCTTTATGTAAAGAGAGTGGTGCATGATTGACAAAATATATTGCCAAAACCCAGGTTTATCTGTTTAAAAAAATAAAAAACAAATTTTCTAAATCGGTCTTTGGGGGTGTTTTTCTGTTACCTCCTCTTACAAGGTGCAAACCATTGTAGAAGCGAGTAATTAAGAGCTGTATAAAACCACACCTTCTGGAGACCTGTCATTGGCTTCAGGATGGCTGCTGTGGTACACTTCCTGATGCGGCGATGCTTGGCTCTTGTTGAAGACAGGCAGGAAAACCTTTAGAGGAGAAGGGCAAGACGGAGAAGACCCTGCATATTCAAACCCAGGGTCACTTTGTTTGGGATGTTGGAGGATGCAGTGGTAAGACATTATCATCTCACTCCGCAGGTCATCTGAGACCTAATAGCTGAATTTCACCTTTTCATCACCTGGTTGAATGTCCTCCTGGTAACACCGACAGCATTGACTTTCTCCACTATAGAGGACCATGTGGCCTCTTTGGTAGCATAACTGATGCTGGCTGAGGCTTTTCCAAATAACTTAATTTCATGTTGAGTGACCTCAGCCGTAAGCTGCTCCTCAGAAAACTTTTATTTTCTTTTCTGTGCGCCAGGAGGACTTTGCTGCCCTTCCTCTGCCATATTTTTTTGTTTGGTTTGATTTTTGTGCTCCACAAATCTCGTACAACTCCTACTACTCTCTCTACTCCTAACTCACCTTACCTCTGGGCTGTAAGTGCAGCTTCTAAATACCCTGATGCACAGGCAGCGCTCTTTGCTACACTCTTTATCATGGTTGCAGATCATTATTTGTGCATGTTGAGTAATTTGCATTTCTCTTAAGCTTACATAGGCTGCAGTGCAAAATAATTGCCTGGCCGCTAGGCAATTTGGATTTTGCAGCCACAATTGTTTGCACTACGCCTATCCTTACATCAGCCCCAATATATGCTGTTTTTGATTTGCACACACGAAGAAAATAGCAATGGATTTATGCCTTATGGAGTTATACCAAATGCATGAATTCACACAAAACTTTAACTGATGAAACTCTAGTTGTCACTGACATAATCTTCAAAAGATACATAAGAAAGTTGATAGCAAGGGCCTTGGTGATAAGGCATGCTAACACTCAAAAGATACAGAATAAAATATGAAGAAAAAACATTCAGCTACAATATATGAGTCAGTAAAAGGCAGAGCAATAACATTTCCTGGCAATGACTAATGAAAAATGGTAACATGAACTTCATTTGATTGATTTGCTGTTCTTGTAGCCTACCAATAACAGTATCAGGTTTATTTATAATAGTTCACAACCAACAATTATACTGGCATTGCTTCCTCTCATTGGAGAGAAAGCACACTGGACATCTCGACAGCTGGGAATCTGTAATCAGATATCCACGGGCCCTACTCACATTGTATAATGACAAATATTGACCAGGCAGTAAATAAGGGCATCATCAGCAAAAGGAATTGTTGTTTCCTCCATGGTTTATGGTGTTCCCCAGGGGAAGTGTTTAGATTGTAAGTATGATTGGGTTGAGTACAGAGCACTGGGAGATACCACTGCATGTCTGAAGATGGGCAACAGATTGACTGCAGTGCAGCGGAGCGATAACTAAAGGATGTATTGAATGAGGATCCCTAATAAATACACTTTTCTTTCTAGTTGTATTATTGTGTATCCTTCTTGGAAATGGCTTTGTTAACCTCTGAGGTCTGTTTTACTTTTTTTTTTATTTTCAGACCCTTTTTTAGTTAAAGCTTATATATTTACTTGTCTAACAAAATCCTTGAGTCCTTTCTTTGTAGCAGTGCTTCTTTTATGATTTGCTGCCATTTAACTGTTTAGTTTATTAACTGTTAATAACTAGTTTAGTAACAGATTTAGATTGTTTGTTATGGCTTAGTTAATATACAGTGATCTATTTATAAACTAAAACAAAAATGATCTAAAACTGTTTCGCAAACATCCAGCTGTGCTTTGGGATTATCAAAACTAAATGAATTGTATCACTGAAAGGGGTTTAATAGGCACTTTTACATTTGTTACTGTAGAAATATTTTGCAAATAGACCAGGTTTTATATTAGTATACATTTTTTTTATGATGTATACATTGGTTATGATATGTTTAATAACTATTAACACAAACAGAGCTACATTTATTACTGTCTCAGTAAACTGGTTGTTAATAATTGTCCCTTAAAATAAAGTGTTTAATTTTGACTGAAATACACATGCATTTCCACTGAGCACTTAAGTACTATAATAATTTAAATTCAATTATTTTCAAAATCCTAAATCCTTGGACTTACTGCAAAGCATTAAAAAAAAAATTAAAAAATCATTATTTTATATGTTAAGGTGTAAAAATTGATTATGAGATTTTTTTTTTTAAATTTAAGTATTCACAGACACATTAAATGCTTGAATTTCCAGTAATAAAATGTGTTTTTTTTTGTTATGATACACTGTACATTATTCCCCCTCTTCATTTTGAACCCTGAACATGTTTTTATGCACTGGATGGAAAGTGTTTCTATTTCTTTACAGCAGACGCACAATACCTTATAAAATGTTAACTAAATGAATATTCTTAATACTGTCCCAGCTGGTAATTCATTCCATTTATTGTGTTACAATGCAGTCTTCGGTTATATTGCATATTTATTTATAGGCCCCATGAGAAACATCTTAGTTATATTCTGTCTACATGGAAATGTTATCCATTTATCACAGGGGATTAATTGTTGTCATTTACAAGACTTAGTTGATAAAGAGTTATAAAAAAACCCAAACTCCAATCAAATGTTTTTCAGATTTTAAATGCTTTTTTGTGTTACACACTTAAAAGAGCAATACTTAGTGGTATAGTGTAGTATGTGTGAAAGAAACTCTATACAATGGTAAAGTACAACATTAGTCTTCTGTGGTTTAAATTGTATTCCTGGTGTTTTTAACAAACAAAAACCTTGATCCCGGTTCCACACATGGTGGTCGGAGGTTGGGTTTCTTTCATAGAAGACAGGTTTGTTGTTCAGGTAACATGAACGGTCCTGGTCCTCAGCCAGTAGCATGGAGGTGTGTCAGCAGCTCCCTTTTATTGTGAGACTCTCCACCAGGACACACCCACCAGTCGTTCAAGGAACTGCATCCGTCCAATCTTTGCCTGCGATTCTCTGTAAACAAACTGGGCCGACAGCCCGTCTCAGGTGGAGCGGCTGGCTCTCAAATTATTTATACCAATTTACAAAAAAAAATGTAATCTGAAAGAAATAAACGAAACCTTTCCACCTGTGCAGGGCGGGCCTCAGCTGTGCCACATCAACCTAAAATTCTGGATTAATTATATTTGCAACTATTGAATTAGGTGTTAAGTGACATAACGTTCATTCATCCAAAATAACTATTAATGCCAAATACCAAATAAAAGGTTAGAAATGTCAGAAAACAATTCACAGCTCAACTTGAACACCTACTGACTGAGGGTATGGAAAAATGCTACGAATGATATTGCTGAATAATTTACAGTGTTGGGATGCTCCAGGGTACTTTAACTCAACATATGCAATCATTTCCCAATGGGGATTACACAACACTGTACACTGGTGGAATGGAATTGCTTTCACTGTAAAACATTTCTTTCATGGCAGGAGTGCATAACACCACATGAGAAGAAACAGGCAATCTCATAGAATTAGACTTTAACCTCACTGTGTTCCTGTTATGCATACAAATAAAACAATGCTTCAGTGATCATTCATAAGATTGACAACCTAACCCCTAAACCATTACCTGCTACACAGAAATAGCAATATCACAGACTATTGCTGTTTCAAACATCAAGTTGCAGAGTTTGTTTCAAATGCAGTGGTTTGATATGACACCTGCATGTGAACTACAATTACTGTTTAAGGGAGCACAGCTAACTTTCCTATCCCCCTTGCTCCAATCTCAACATCATGATGGTCACTGTCTTTTATTTCACATGTTTTAACCCGGGTCATGTTTTTTTTAGCAGTAATAGCGAAGCACTTATACAAGTAAGAAAGCTGTAACAATGTGGTAAAGCAAGCTGAAGCACAGCATTAGTTCATAATAAAAACAATAAAACCGGAGACCCATATGTATCAAATGCTTGCAATAGAAGTACTTTATTTGTGCACATGCAGAGATTTTTCAAATGATCTCTCGTTGAGCCTTCATACGCACAATTGGTACAATAAATCTCGATGCCACATGTCTTGCTCTGTCAAGGACCCATTTTCACTTTATTTATATTAGTGATATACATTTGTAGCTCAATAATCAACCATGGGGTAAACACCAGTTAAATATTTGAGGTGTTTAGTTAATTGTAATATTAATTGAAAGCTGTAGTTTTTGTTTTAAGACTGTAATGCTTTGTGCAACAAAAAAAGAAGTTAATACACTGATATATCTTTTCTTGTTGATAATAATACAGTGATTAACAGTGCTATGATTTGAACTGTAAAGTGGTAAGAGAAAAGCCCATACAAAACATATTTCTTGTCCTTGGCCATCAGCTAAAATTGTTAGGATGGTCACCAACTGAGAAAATGTTATATAAAAAAAAAATATATATATACTTGTATATATATATATTCCCTTTTGCCTTTGTGACTAACCCTTTTGTTTAAAAACTTACACATTTAAATTATTACCTACATTCATGAATATGATTAGAACTTTGAAAGCTTTACCAGAATGAATCCTAACAGTGATTAAGTAATTATGTTAATTATCAGTGGCCAACTTGTCATGACAACAATTTGTTGCAATGGGATCAGCAGAAACCTTGAGGCAACTACAGAGACCCTGACACGAACTGTTAGAAATCTATCAAACGCAGCACATGCTCTTCACAGACCAGTGCACTGTAACAGCAGTTTTCTGTTCACTCAGAGAAAAACCCTTATCAGTCATGGAGCACAGACTTCAGGTGCAGCAAACTTACTGAAATAATCAAAGACAAATGTCCAGCACACACATCTTTCAGGTCAGACATTTAGAATGCACTATACTAGGGGCCAGGGTAACATTTATTTTCAACACCACTACCCCCCGCCAATCCTTGCCACAAAGGAGACTGGAACTGAATTTCATGCCTCTCACACATCATCAGCAGAAACTGTCAGACTTCAGAATTATTGCTAAGAAAAAGCAGTAAAATGAGATCTACAAAAATGGACAAGCAAGAATGGTTTCCCCATAACAGTTCATTTCACGCCATGCCAGCTCCTTTTTATAGAACAGCTCAGAATTAACATCATCTAAAAATTGACACCAATTTTGCCACAAAGTTTATAAGACTATAAAGCACATAGTGTAACTAATGAACAAGAATTATTCTTTTTAATTGTGATGTCAATACATTTCTCCTCTCGCATGCCAAATCAGTCTGTCTTTATTGTACAGTTACACAGCACTTCCTCCAGTTCCACCTGATGAAAATGCAGCCAAAACAAAGTGAATGAGACAAGCTACGGAAATGTAATAGTTCATCATCAAACAGTTTTAGATACTGTGATATATTAAAAAAAAAAAATGTGATCTTTAGTTGTTTATGAGGATTTTCAATTTGCAGGTGAACTGTGACATTAGGGCCTTATCGAGCACTATATTCTGCACATTTGAATACTGACTTTGGATACTGTAATCTTTTGCTAAATTGTATTGCCTTTTACATGGTATGCAGTTCTGTGCATGGGTAACATTTTGATTTCATTCTGCTGTTGGGTCGTTAAATGGGGAATTTTACATACTGCTACAATACGTACTGGATTTAAAAGTATGTACTGTATTACAGTCCACGTGTTGTCTGTTTTGGCCAGTGATATTTTCAGAATCACATCATTCTGAATTAAAGTGCTTCTTCTGTTCAAAATATAGTACTGTACCAACAAAACCAATACAGTACATCTAAATGGAAGCCTACTTATTTTAACCCTTTGCGGTCCATTGTCGGACTGGGTCCGACATTGCAATTATTCCTCTCAGGTCCTTTGTCGTACTGGGTCCGACATCATTATAGCAACGCAAAAAACGGGTTTCTAGTCGTTTTTTCTCCGGAAAAAGCCGAGAAAACCATTCAATTGCCGAGTGGGAGCGACAGGAGCCGAGACAAGTCGGAAAAAAAAAAAGAAAAAAAAAAGGGCGTATCTCATGAATAGTCATACATGGCCGTGGTATCAGATAACGGGGCGGTCATAGTAAACAAGCTGGCTGAGTGCGTGAACGCACAGAGACTATCAAGGACATTTGCAGAGCTTTTTTTCAGATGTTATAGTAATAAAATAATGACTTTGATCGCATTATTGAGGAGTTCGGTGATAAAACGAGTTATCAGGGGATGATTGATCGGTATGTACGACTATTATTTTTATTATTATTTATTTCTTACATAGGTGAAAGTGATAGCGAACGAAAGGGTGGGGCGGGGCTGGAGATGCCTAGTGAGTGCTTTGTTGATATGCAGGGCCATTTAAACCCGTTTGACTGTGGAAAAAAATACTTTTAAACAGCGCGTCTAAAATTAACTGCGCGTGTGAAAATAAATTAGACCTGACGTGCCTGACGCGCAATTAATAAATGCACTGCAAACACAGTCCTTTCAGCTATGTATTCTTTATTTTTGATATTGTATCTTTTTTGTGTTCCTTGAAAAACGGGCCAAAATGAAATAATCAGATATGCGTCACGTGCGTTTAACCGTCACTGAAAATTTTAGTCATGTTGGGGTACACCCCCTGTACTGTACATGATGCGTTCCTGATCTAATCCAACAGTCTGTGTAGTAATGGTGCTTTTTTGTGTGCAAACAGCAAAGCATATGAGTTTACCTGTAAAGCACCATGCATATGTTCATTTGTTTATGTACGTTAATGGCCTGATTCAATATATATATATATATATATATATATATATATATATATATATATATAATTACTCATCAAGCCAATATCAATAAATTCCCTGTGAAAATAACATAATACTCAATGGTAGAAATGTTAAATCTGCTAACACAACTATAAAAAAATATTGTATAGTTTTTTCCCAATTACCGTATTCCTTTTCTTCTCAAAAACAGCCTGCATCTTAAATTTGAGTAAAGTATAGTGATGCATGTATTCAAATTGTCAACAAAAGACGTGACTGCCCGAGTACACAAACATCGACGTGACTGACTGCCCGAGAAAAGACAAACAAAAACGCCACTCAAATCATCCATGACATACAGGCAGCCGTTTTCAAAGACGCGTCATTAGCTTTCTGAGGAATTCAAAGCTTTTCCAACTTTAGCGTTTCATTATTAGGCTCACTTCAAACAAACAGTACCAGCTTGATCAGAACCCCGTATTTTTTAACATACTAAGCAATACCACAGAGTTCACAAAAAATGAGAAAAACAGGTACGAGTAATCATGATAGCAAATGAGAAACAACACATAACTGTAATGTTTTCTGTGACAGCAGACAGCCGCAAACTGCCTCCATAGTCGTTTTCTTATTTGTGTAACTGAGGTTGTATCTTTGTAAATGCATCTTTATTTTATGTTTTATTTTTTTATTTAAAGTTTATTTTTTTATTTAAATTGAGGTTGGGAAACTTGGGCTGAGTCTTAAATTCGATGGTGTCTTAATTTCGAAAGAATATGGCATTTTACCCCCTGATTTTCTCCCGATTTAGAAGGTCCAATTATTTGTTTCCCGTCACCGCAGCAATTCAACACATAGTTTAGAAGAACTGAAGGTTCAGTGGGCGTCCTCCGATCCCACGACCAAGCTAGCTTCCTCATCTACACCCAGGAACTTGAGAGCGGATGTCAGTGAGATACCAGCCTCTGGAGGACAAAGGACAGCACTGCAGGTGTCCACCTGAGCTCACTAGACAGGGTCTGTTGTGACGCGATGAGGAGAAACAGTCCCTTCCGGTTCTGCCTCACTAATCGGGGAAGCCAAAGCTCATAAAATTATAGTGCTTTGTGGTTTAGTTTAATAAGCAAGATAAAATAAAAAAATATTGAAGCAACTACAAATTAAAAAAATTCAGCCCTTTACAATAAATAAATAAATAAATAAATAACAAAGCCCTTTGCACTTTTGTTATCTTTGTGTTTGGTCATCGATAGCTGATAGACTTTTCTGTTCCTTACCAATGAGATGTATTATTATTATTATTATTACTATTATTATTATTATTATTATTATTAGAAGAAGAAGAATATCATGTAGTGGGAAATGTGGCAGACTAGTGTAGCCTATTGTAGCTTTACTACCATATTTAAAACATGTACTGTACTAAACATTTTGAAAAGTGCTAGGTATTTTAGCTCCATTCGTAGACTACCATAAAGATCATAACTGCTAAAGTTATGGTTCTGTAGGAAAACTATACATGTATGTGTATAGTAGGCTTATAATAAATGTATATGCAGTTAATAATACAAGGATATTGCACAGTGCTTTCTTGTCTGGGTTCTTGTTTTGTTTCCCATGGTTTTATTTATTGGTGCTCAAATGAGGCCGGCTGCACTTGCGGTGCTTCAACACAAACTAAAAGCTTTTGGAAACCCAGTTTAAGAAAGCTGCATGATTTCAGTAGTCGAGCAAGGTCAAATTGTATTTTAATATTAATTAGGTTATTTGCATTTGGAAGCAGAATTTCTCTCCCTAAAAGAAAACTACATGGAAACCCAAATCACCCGAAAGTACTACTAAAATAGTGTGAAACCCCACCATTGGATTCTCATCAAAACAATCTTGACTGTTTTCTTAGATTAAAGGCATTAGGCTCCACTGTATCCCTGCAAATGGACAATTTATATAAATAGCTATACAAGCACTCAATGGTAGACAAAGAAACATATACAATTGTTTGACAAATGTTTCGACAATGTTTTTCTCAATGTCTTCAATTTATATTTATTTTGAATTACTATCAGGAACTGAACAATTAAATTTTATAGTACCCATGTGTCACTCCAAATAAGTTATTTTTTTCATCAGGCCACTGCATTTTACAACCGCACTTACCAGGTAACCTGGCGTGGAGCAACCTCCACACCTCGCCCTCTCTCAACAGGAGTCCCCCAAGGGTCAGTCTTGGGTCCTGTTCTCTCTCTACACCCGCTCCCTGGGCCCCCTCATCACATCCTATGATTTCTCATACCATTTCTATGCTGATGATGCTCAGATTTTCCTCTCCTCCCCCCCCCTGACTCCACAATCCCCTCCCGTATCGCTACCTATCTGTCTGCTATCTCCTCTTGGATGCACTCGCATCACCTCAAACTCAACCTCTCTAAATCTGACCTCCTTTTCTTTCCCTCCTTCTCCCCCTCCTCTGATCTCTCTATCTCCATTGCTCTGGAATCTACCACACTCTCTCCCTCCTCCTCAGCAAAGAACCTCCGAGTCACCCTGGACCCCTGCCTCTCGTATTCCCAGCACATCTCCACTCTGGCATGCACTTGTCGATTCTTCCTGAGCAACATACGAAAAATCAGACCCTTCCTCACCAACTACGCCACCCAGCTCCTTGTCCAGGTCCTGGTACTCTCCCACCTAGACTACTGCAACTCCCTCCTGGCTGGCCTCCCTTCGTCCGCCACACGTCCGATCCAGCTCATCCAGAACTCCGCTGCTCGCCTGGTGTTCTCTCTGCCTCGCTTCTCCCACACAACTCCACTGCTCTGCTCACTCCACTGGCTCCCGATCAACGCTCACATCCAGTTCAAGACTCTTGTACTCGCCTACAGATGCCTTGACCAGACTGCACCCAGCTGCCTCCAGACCCTCATCTTTCCCTACACCCCCACTCGACCTCTCCGCTCCTCCCGCACTAGAAGACTGGCTGTACCTCCTCTATGCTCCCCTGCCTCCAGAGCCTGCTCCTTCTCCACCCTCGCCCCGCAGTGGTGGAATGACCTTCCTACAGATGTCAGGACTGCCCAGTCCCTGACAACCTTCCGGCGCCTCCTCAAGACTCACCTCTTCAGACAGCACTTGTAGAACTCCTCTTTTCCCTCTGGACACTTTATCACTCTTCCTTAATGCACTTTACTTGCACTTATCTGCTCTCTATTTTACTGCATTGAATCCTGTACTTTACAGAGTACTGCACTGTAGTCTGCCACAAGTGTTATTCAATCTGTAGTATTTTGCATTTAATCGTATCCTGATGTAACTATCACTGACACTGTTATCTGCTCCGATATTGATTCGTATTTTGTAATATACTTGTACTTATTAGAACTGAAGTCATTGTATTTTATCTTGCTCTTAATTGTATTAATACTTGTACTGTGATTCTTGAAATGTATTTTTTGTTTGCGACTGTAAGTTGTCCTGGTTAAGGACGTCTGCTAAGAAATAAATAATAATGATAATAATAATTACAGTAGATTACAATTGAAACTGTTCCAGATCTGTGTTTTTTTCCCCTCCGTGTTCTTAAAAGTTTCAGTTCTAGTTTCCAGCCTCTAGATGAATTGATTATATTATATTTCATAGCAGAGTCTTCTGAGACTATAGTGAGCATTTACATGTGGCATAAATCAATTGATTTCTGCTCTAATTAATACTTCAAGGCTAACTCATACTGTCCAATGTATTGTTTCTGCCAGTGTTGCCACTATATCAAATGCAACTCTGGGGTAATAATTCTACTTTGTCAGATTTCTATACTTTCAGAGATTAATATACTAGACTATTTCACTGTTGAAGTATGCAAGATCCTCTCATTAAAACGAAGTCGGGTCATACCCTGTAACTATCTACCCTGCATGACATTCATACATCCACTAACTGACCCCACCACCTCTTTAATGACTGTATCGACCGCTGTCTAGGCTAATGGATCACTGCACTGTCTCTACTCATGTTACATATGCTATCAAATTTAAAAAAAAAAAAGTTAAATGCCCTCCATTATCACAGCTGTTTACTCCAATTGTAACCTCTAATTGTTTAAATGGTTTTTCATCAGATTTTTCTTTAACAAAAATTGTACAAATTGCACCCTTAGGTAAGACATTAAAAAAGAGGATAGCTGGCTATCTGTGTCAGGCTTATGGTATTACTGGAATCCAATAGATCACCAGTGGGTTTTTTTTCATTTTCAATCCATTTCCTTTCAGGAATTAAGCTACTTTAATCATATTGCAGCCATATAGTCATTTACAGCAGCACTTTGAAGTAGGCCTCCAGACTTTTCTTCACTTATCTCTTGAACCCTTTAGCACTCCTTATATCTAAGATCCTACACAAAACCATTACAGTAAATTAATTTCTTGAACGATTCTGCCTTCCAATTTGATCTGGTCTTGTACAGAATATTTGATATTCTCCAGCAACCAGTCTTGTACGTGTTTATCTTTCCCTTGATCAGCAGCATTGCTTGCCTTAATGATCAATTCCTCTTCATGTCTTGATTAAAATCTTAGTTAATTAAGGGATGTTAAAAAATTCATTAAAAAGATCCCAGGGACTACATTATTGCCCAATATCTATCTATCTATATATATATATAGAGAGAGAGAGAGAGAGAGAGAGAGAGAGAGAGAGAGAGAGAGAGAGAGAGAGAGAGAGAGAGAGAGAGAGAGAGAGAGAGAGAGAGAGAGAGAGAGAGAGAGAGAGAGAGGAGAGAGAGAGAGAGAGAGAGAGAGAGACGAGAACCCATGTAATGGACTATTTTGTGTAGATCAGTGACAAAAAACGTACTGTGAGCATTTAGTGTTTTGTTTGTTTATCATGTCTAATTATACTTGTTTGTGCTTGGTAGATGGCTAACATGATCCAGAGCTGTCATTTAAGGCCAGCACCAAACCTGGACAACACTTCACCACTGTGTGTGTTTAATACTGTGTTTTATTTCGGGACTATAACCCGTCTTTAACAGTGCAATTCACATTGCTGTGTATTGCCTGGGCTTATCATTTGCGGTCATAATGACCTGGATTATAAATGGTACCAAATTAAACACGGTTTGGACCATGAATTTACGTGTTTTGTCATTACTTGAGCATTGCATCACCTCTACACCTGCGCACTGCAACCCACTTTGCCACAGGGACAAAAGAGAATTGCACACAAAATGACAGAGCTTTTGATCTGCATCTTGAGATGTCTTCAGCAAAAACTTGCTTTTAACTTTTAATAATATTAAAGTTTCAATACATCTACATGTTTATTCATGCCTTCTTGTAAATTGTTTCTACGTTAGTACAAAAATGTACAGTACCGTTCTTTGCATTTCTGAATATTCCTAAATAAGTAGGCTTGGTGGTCCAGTGGTTAAAGCAAAGGGCTTGTAACCAGGAGTTCCCCGGTTCAAGTCCCAGCTCAGCCACTGACTCATTGTGTGACCCTGATCAAGTCACTTAACCTCCTTTTGCTCTGTCTTTCAGGTGAGACGTTGTTGTAAGTGACTCTGCAGCTGATGCATAGTTCACGCACCCTAGTCTCTGTAAGTCGCCTTGGATAAAGGCATCTTCTAAATAAACAAATAATAATGCAATTTTACAGTTTTTTTTTTTTTATATTAAGGAAACTTGTTTTTTGAATTTTAGTTTCCTGGTGACTGTCCACTTAGGTGATCCAAGCATGGTATTTATATTGGGCTATACTCTACATGGCTTAGCATTGTTTTGTAAACTGACTTCTGCCTGACCATTTGGCTGACAGCTGTTAAAAGGCTTTTATCCATGCTTCCTAAGCAACACTGGAGAAAATTGAGAAACAATGTTCTATTGGGATAGATGGAGATTTAACAGATTTTATTTTAGTATAGCAATGTTTTTTTGTAACCTATCGGAGGAATGGCTGTCCGATTCCCGATGAAGATAATAAAATGGACACCAATCTGATCCCTTGAGCCCCATGCATGAAAACTCAATAAAAGTCAATCGCAGGATTTGTTCCCCAGAGGCATCCTCCTAACAGCTTTTCTCCTCCCTTTTAAATCTTTTTTTGTAATCCAAAAACAGGAAGTTGTATATTGGTTCTGTTGTGGAATCTGACTTCTTAAAGCAGTGACAAATTATATTTTCATTGTATCTAAATGGTTCTAACCAGCCCCTTTTCTTTTTTTTTTACACTGGCACAAAACATGAATGCTGAGAAAACCATGAACATCGGAATGTTCTGTGAGGTATTGGCAGCTTTCAGACTAAACAAATTAGTTTTCAGACTAAATCGATGCCATTCTTTTTGGGATAATGGTAATTGAACTTAGTATGATGTAAACATGTTTACACACAGTCTCTCTAGTGGAAAGGTGAAAATTGTTATGTAAACTGTTTTTTTTTTCTGTTTAGACTACACCAAGTCCAAAGATCATTCGTCTTTGATGTGCAAAAAGTCACTGTAAACAGTCAGTGTAAAATGCCCAAGCAAATTCATCCAGTTTACATCTCTCTGCCAGAGACCAGAAAAGGCGAGGCTCTGGATATTGGCAGATAGAACTACTAGTTTTTGAGCAAATATGTTTTATAAATATTTCTGTCTTTCAGAGTAAAATCAAATATCTGAACTCCCTCAAGAAAAAACATCTTGTTCAAAATACAGCTGCGTATTACAACTAACTTCAGGGAATAGCAGAGTTATTTTTTCTGTTTTACAAGGTCAGTTCAAGAGCTTGTATTGATGGTAGCCAGATCAGGGCTCTTAAATAAAACGAGACAGGCGATCAGATTACAAGCGTTGAATGTCAGGCTGTCTAGTTTAAGGGCCTGTAGTAGACTTGCCCACCTTTCCTAACAGGAAGGACATATCAGTAAGTAAAGAGCGGGAAGACATGCCATCACACAAAGTGAATAGGAAGGACACACTGTCATTTAAAAAAATGGATTGACCGCGACTGCAGAATTTATAAAACCATTCTGAATCACACGTTTTACGATCAGTATCTGCAATGAAACAGATATCATTTTTAAGAACAACAAATATATACTGTTCCCAAAACTGGGGTCACAAAGTGTATTCTATCCTTTTTGGTAGATGATCCATTGACATACGCGAAGAAAAATAAATATGCATAACAAGATATTGTGATGCTATCTACTGTTCATTGATGTGAGAGACATGTGGGTGGCATGTGAAAATATTTGTTGCTTTTATAACACACTCACTGGTACAGGGGTGACAGAAATAGTAGACATGGCATTAAATATTAACCATTTGACTATGCCAAACCCTAATTACAGTAAGAGTAGAACACCTAATTGATTATACAGATTTTAAAGATGAAGTTGAAACAAGTATATGTTTTCTGGTCAGGGAGAATCACACAGAAAATATTTAAACTATCAGTTTTGGTCACCAAATCTCCTTACACAGCAGAGTGATAGATATACTCAGTTTATACAGCAAGGTGATAATCTATCAGTATAGTTTCATTTACAACGATGTGGGGCTGTTAAACTATCAGAAGTTTAGGTCTTTTGTACTTCTCATACGGTGTAACTCCAGGGCCTCCATTCTCCTGACAAAACAGTACTGACCATCCCAGCTTTAACCGAATGTCTAGCAAAAACCATGCTTTAGAAAAAAAACCTTAATTGCTCCTTGCATGCAATCATTCTAAAACTGTGGTCTCTAGGTAGCTCTGTGCTGAATGCTGGCCTTTGTGGGTCTTAAATACCAGGCAGGAAGTAAGGGGAAGTTATTTCTAGGGACAGAGCAGTGATTCGACAGCATACACGCAAACAGAAATCAAGCAGGACCAAGGATAGATAGGTTGTGGAAAATGATCCATCAACATTCAAACAACTATTCCAATAGTGACTTAACATGAAGTAAAATATAAAACCAACAAAAGCATACATATCTTAAAGTGCTAAAACTACAATTTACTGTGCACAGCAAAAACTCAATAATTAAAACAATGTTATAGGCATGCATTATCAAAAGTATATACTACAGCAGGGCCGTACCACTTTTTTTTGTCCATTTCAAAGCCATATATTATTATTATTTAATTTGTGTCCCCAATTATTTATTTTTCTCCCAGTTTGGACTCCCCATCTCACCACTGTTAATCATTCATGCTTACGAGCACTGAGGTTGCCTTCACATTTCACTTCCTATTCTGTTCTTAGCCAATAGCGGCAGACCTTCAGTGTTGCTAGGCTACTGAACGTCGTAATGTTTTAAGCCGGATAATTTAAAAATACTGTAACTGAATGAAATATAGGCCAGTCTAAGTTTTTCAGCACATTTTCCACAAGACTGGAAACCTCAGTAATTTCAACGCTAATCAGCCACTGGTTTACGATATTCCAAAACGGCGATTTGGAAAAACACAGGTAGTAAATAGGTCATTAAGTGCTTCTTGGTTTGATAAATGGAAGTGGCTTCATTAGGATGAAAGCAGTGACTGTGCGTTTTGCTTTATATGTGTAAAGGCATAGTGAAACAAACAAATTACTTCTAACGCCTGCCTTGATCCGGCTTTCATATCTAAGGGATATAGCAACTGGAAAGATGCTTTGGTTAACTTTAGAAAATACGAACTGTCAAACTGTCACGCAAAATTCTGGTTTTCAAAGTTGTGACTGCTCCCAAGTCATTCTGTGATGTTAATGCATGTCTGTCATCAGTCCATGAACAACAGAAGAGGGATCGGCGTCACTGCTTTTAAAAATACTTCAAAATGTAAAATACTTAGCTCGGCAGGGTTTGGCTTTACACGGAGACAGGGATGAATCAGATTCAAACTTTATGCAGACAATCAAATTAAGACCCTAGGCTTATTATCTGGAATGAACAAAAAAAACAGACAAATAAACATTGCCAGATATTCAAAATGAGATGCTGCACATTTTAGGCCTGCATGAAATTACTGAAAAAGTACGCTCAGCTGAATTTTTCTCCATAATGATTGATGAAACCAGGGATTTTGCCAACAAGGAATAGGTTGTAATCTGTGTTAGATGGCTAGATGACCATTATGAAGCGCATGAAGACTTTTTGGGATTATATGAAGTTGGGGGAACCGATGCAAAAACGCTGGTGCATTTAATCAGACGTTCTGATGTGTGCCAACGTTAGCATCACAAAAGTCTGGGGACAGTGTTATGATGGTGCTGCTGCTATGCTGGAAAAGTCAGGTGTGGCACAGCAGATATCTGATGCAGAGCCAAAGGCATTGTTTGTCCACTGTTGTGGACATTCCTTAAACTAGCATGCTGTGATGCTGTTAACAAGTGCAAAGAAATCAAAACTGAGGTAACTCATGAAATAACAAAATTGACTAAAAACTCTGCCAACAGAGGAACTTGCTCATGTTCTGTGTCCAACAAGGTCGACTATGAAAGGGAAGTCACTCAAGAGTGTTTTGGATAACTACGATGTACTTCAGAACACATGGATTGCCAATGAAGATTGAGCTCCAAACCCAGAAAATAAAAGCAGAATGTTGGGTGTTTCTTTCTCTGATTAAGTCCTTTGACTTCCAGCTTGGTGCTGCCCTTGGTGAGGTTTTATTTCGTCACTGTGATAACCTCAGCACAGCTCTGCAATCTCCAGAAATATGTGCATCAGAAGGTCAGAACTTAGCAAGAATGACTAACTTTAAAATCTCTGAGAAGCAAGGCTGAGTTTCAGAAGTTTTGGGAACATGTAATAGGCATGGCCAGTAGCCTGGTTGTGGGTACTTCTTCAGCAGAATTTCCCAGTTAAGTTGAAGACCACTTTCGTCAAGCCTACATGACAGCATTAGATGTTGTAACATCTTGCATCGAAGACCGTTTTGAGAGCCTGGATGTCAGACGTATGCTGAACTGGAACAACTGATCTTAAAGACCGTCAGTGGTGAAGAATTCGACGAGGAGTTTCATCTCATCACAAAATTGTACGTAGATGATATAGATGCTTCTTCACTGCGTGCACAACTGCAAGGCCTTGCTGCAAACTGCCATGAAAAAAGTAGCTTGCGAGAGAGATGTAATTGACTTCATGAAGAATCTGTCTTGCACTGAATGGCAGTTTTTCTCAAACATTACTGTTTTAATTAAGTTAATACTTATGATACCTGCTACAAATACAGTCATCGCATTGAGAATAATGAAACATTATCTCCGTACAGCCATGAGCCAGACCCGCCTGAATCGCCTTATGATTCTTCACATCCACAAGACCGTAACAGACAACTTGAACTTAGTGGAAGTTGCCAACGCGTTTGTAGAAGGCTCGGAACACCGCCGATATGTCTTTGGCAAATTCACTGTGTGTAACGTGGACTAGACAAGCCAATTGGGCAAGTATCCGATTTACATTAAAGTTTCAGTTTCTATTTCAATAGTTTGAATGATATTTTATTTGGTATGAAAGCAATTTGATGTGCAGTGCTTTTTGATGCTGCCTCTTAAAAGGCGCTATATAAAATAAAGGTTGTTGTTTTGACTTGCGATTTCTGCTTATTATATCACTTTCCTTATTGAGATTTACAGTTTGGCGAATATTCTAAAAAAAATACTGGTGCATATGT